>NC_073693.1:117148638-117224100 GCF_029784155.1 Uranotaenia lowii
ACCTGTACAAAATTTCAACTCATTCGGACTAGATTCAGGGTTGCCTAAAAGCGCTGAAAAGTATTGTTTTTTTTTAAATTTTTTTTTGTAAAAATCGACTTGGGATTTCCAAAACCACGTAAGGGTAAAGGAAATCCGAAATTTAGAAGTTTAGATGTTTATGCCAAATGATTAAGAAATATATGAACAGTCGAGATCTGGAGTTATCTCGAACAATCATTTTTGCCACAAATCAAATTTCTGGAACTATAGATTTTCGGAAACCCGATCGTTTATCGAAAAATTGACTAAGTCCCAGAAAGTTGAAAATTTGATCGATTTTAGCACCTCTAATAAAGTCCGGTTGAGCTGAAATTTTGCGCAGGTAATTTTTTGGGTAAATAAACAAAATGTACAAGGTTGAATTGCGAAATTCAACATGCCCTATTTGGCTGCAGCTGCCGAATTTAAATTTTATTCATTCAGTGGCGAAAAAACTTACTTAACTGTAGGGATGAGATGAAAGATATGCTGAAAATAAAACAAATTTAATCAAAAATAAAATAAAATAATAGTTGTATTCGACAACATTGAAGATAAATAAAATAAAATAAATATCTCTGGCAGCGTTTGTTATTTTATCAACACTATGCAAAACAAACAAAACAAAGTCAGTCATTCATTTATTCTTGTGTGTGAAAGACGAGTCTGAGTAAATCTTTTAATTAAGATTCAAAAGAATCGTAAAGTCCCGTGATTTTGGTTGGTAGAATAAGGACAGAGAGCGCAGATCGTCGAGGCTGCTGCAACGAAAAATTTATTTCTGCATCCAGTAGAAAGACGGATTGGCTCAGGGAGCACAGATTTTAAAGGTTGCTGCTACGAACAAAATTGTTTCTGATTCGGCCACTGGAAAAGACGGGATGGCTTTGGTAGCGCAGATTTTTAAGGCTGCTGCTGATTGGTTGTTTTGGTTTGGCTTTTCGGTGGAAAAAGACAGAAATGGCTAAAGAAGTGCAGATTTTTAAGGCTGCTGCTGCTGATTGTTTGCTTTGGTTTGGATTTCAGGTTGAAAATACGCAATGGATTTAGAAGCGAAGATTTTCAGGCAGTTTTTGCTGATTGCTCACTTTAATTTGGCCTAATGATGAAAAAAATGGAATTGGCTAAGTAAGCGCAAATTTTTAAGGCCGCTGCTGATTAATTGTTTTGGTTTGGCTTTCCGAAGGAAAAAGACAGAAATGGCTAAAGAAGCGCAGATTTCTAAGGCTGCTGCTTGTTTGTTATGATTCAGCTTTCCTGTGGAAAAATACGGAAATGGCTAAAGAAGCGCAGATTTCTGAGGCTGCTGCTGCTGATTGTTTGTTATGATTTAGCTTTCCGGTGGAAAAGACGGAATGGCTTTGGAAGCGCAGATATCTAAGGCTGCTGTTTGTTTGTTCCGGGTTTAGCTTTCTGGTAAAAAAATAAAACGGAATGGCTTTGGAAGCGCTGATTTTCAAAGCTGCTGCTGCTGCTGATTCGTTGATTTGGTTTGGTTTTCCGTTGAATAATTGTCTTTTTTGGTTTGGCTTTTCTGTGGAAAAAACGGAAATGGCTAAAGAAGCACAAATTTCTGAGGCTGATGCTGCTGATTGTTTGTTATGATTTTGCTTTCCGGTGGAAAAAGACAGAATGGCTTGGGATGCGCAGATTTGTAAGACTGATGCTGATGTTTGTTTATTTTGGTTTGGCTTTCCGGTGGAAAAAGACGGAAATGGCTAAAGAAGCGCATATTTCAAAGGCTGTTGCTTCTGGTTGTTTGTAATGGTTTGGCATTCCGGTGGGAAAAGACATATTGGCTTTGGAAGCGCAGATTTTTAAGACTCTTTGTTTGTTTGTTTGTTTTGGTTTGGCTTCCCGGTGGGAAAAGACGAATTGCTTTGGAAGCGCAAATTTTCAGGTAGCTTCTGCTGATTATTTACTTTGATTTGGCCTATCGTTGGAAAAAGGGAATTGGCTAAATAAGCGCAGATATCTAAGGGTGCTGCTGATTGGTTATTTTAAGGCTGCTGCTGCTGATAGTATGCTTTGATTTGGCTTTCCGTTGGATAAAGACAGAAAAGGCTAAAGAAGCGCAGATTTCTGAGGCTGCTGCTGATGATTGTTTGTTATGATATTGCTTTCCAATGGAAAAGACAGAACGGCTTTGAAAGCGCAGATTTTTAAGGCTGTTGCTTCTTTTTGATTATTTTGGTTTGGCTTCTCGGTGGAAAAAAGACGCAATGAATTTGGAAGCGCAAATTTTTAGGCAGCTTCTGCTGATTGTTCACTTCAATTTGGCCAACTGGCGGAATTGGCTAAGTAAGCGCAGATATCTAAGGGTGCTGCTGATTGGTTATTTTGGTTGGCTTTCCGGTGGAAAAAGACACAAATGGCCAAAGAAGCGCAGATTTCTAAGGCTGCTGCTTGTTTGTTAACATTTAGTTTTCCGGTGGAAAAGGTCACCGGCTTTGGAAGCACAGATTTCTAAGGCTGTTGCTGCTCATTCTTTGTTTTGGTTTGGCTTTCCTGTGGAAAAAGACAGAAATGGCTTAAAAAGTGCAGATTTTTACGGCTGCTACTGCTGATTGTTTGTTTTGGTTTGTTTTCGAGGTGGAAAAAGACGGAAATGGCTAAAGAAGCACAGATTTCTAAGGATGCTACAGCTGCTGATTGTTTGTTATGATTTAGCTTTTCGGTGGAAAAGACGGAATGGCATTGGAAGCGCAAGTTTTTAAGAATGTTGCTGCTGTTTGTTTATTTTGGATTGGCTTCCCGGTGGAAGAAGACGAAATGGCTTAAGAAGCGTAGATTTCTGTGGTTGCTGCTGCTGATTGTTTGTTATGATTTTGCTTTTCAGTGGAAAAGACGAAATGGATTTGGAAGCGCAAGTTTTTAAGACTATTACTGCTGTTTGATTATTTTGGTTTGGCTTCCCGGTGGAAAAAAACACAATAAATTTGGAAGCGCAGATTTTCAGACAGCTTCTGCTGATTGTTCACTTTGATTTGGCCAATTGATGGAAAAAAACGGAATTGCCTAAGTAAGCGCAGATTTTAAGGCTGCTGCTGATTGGTTGTTTTGGTTGTTTTGGTCCAGTGGAAAAAGACGGAAATGGCTGAAGAAGCGCAGATTTCTAAGGCTGCTTCTTGTTTGTTATGATTTAGCTTTCCGGGGGAAAAGACGGAATGGCTTTGGAAGTACAGAGTTTTGAGGCTGCTGCCGCTGATTCCTCGTTTTTGTTTAGCTTTCCGGTGGAAAAAGACAGAAATGGCTTGAAAAGCGCAGATTTCTAAGGCTGCTGCTGCTGATTGTTTGTTTTGGTTTGGCTCTCCGGTTGAAAAAGACGGAATTAACTAAGTCAGCCAAATTTTTAAGGCTGCTTCTGCTGTTTTTTTTCTTTGATTTGGCTTTCCGGTGGAAAAAAAACGGAACTGGCTTACGAAGTGCAGATTTTTAATACTGCTGTTGCTGATTGGTGGTGTTTATGAGGCCATCCGATGGAAATAAGACGCAATTGGCTAAGGAAGTGCAGATTTCAAGGGATACTACTGCTGATTTTTTGTTATGATTTTACTTTCCGGTGTAAAAAGACGGAATGGTTTTGGAAGCGCAGATTTTTAAGACTGTTGCTGCTGTTTGTTTGTTTGTTTTTGTTTGGCTATCCGGTGGAAAAGACGGAATTGGCTAAGAAAGTACAGATTTTTAAGGCTGCTGTTGCTAATTGTTTGTTCTGATTTGGACTTCGGGTGGAAAAAGACAGAATTGGCTAAAGAAGCGCAGATTTTTAAGGCTACTCCTTCTGATTTTTTTTTATTTTGATTTGGATTTTAAAGGCTATTACTGCTGATTGTTTGTTTTGAATTGGCCTTCTGGTAAGACTCTCGTTAACAGAGACAGAGTGGCAAAAATAGTTTGAAAAAGTCGTTGTTAGGAATGTTATCGGATTGTTTTGGCTCTGATAAACAAAATCAGAGCGACTGGAAAAGCACAAATTGGTAAAGCTTTTGTGAAGAATATTTTCGGATTGGATGTAGAATATGCAGAAAAAAAGTAAGATTTTCAAAGCTTTTTCGAAGAATGGAAAAAAGGGCTGAGATGAGGGATATTTGGAATATAAAATTTGGAATTTTAAGAAAAACAAAAGTTTGTAAATAAATATTCTACTGAGAAAAGGGGTTGAGAAGGATTGTAGAGGTGAGATGAAGGATATGCAGAAATTTAATAAAAATTTTAAGATATATAGGAATAAAATTAAATGATATTTGGTGAATAAAATTTTGTTCAATAGAGAAAAATCTAAAGTAGATGCGCAAAAAGTTTTAATTGAGAATGGACGTGAAAAGGAATATGGGGATGAGAAGAGGGATATGCAGAAAATAAATCATATTTAAACAAAAATAAAATAAAATAAAAGTTGTATTCGGCAACACTGAAGATAAATAAGTTTAAATAAATGTCAATGGTAACGATAGTTATTTTGGCAACACTTTATTGAACAAACAAAACAAAATCAGCCATTGATCTATTGTCGTGAGTGAAAGACGTGTCTGAGTGAATCTCTGAATTAAGATTTATATGAATCGTAAATTTACGAAATGAAAATCTAATATTTGCTTAAATGAAGTTCAATAAAGCGTAATTGAATCGAAACTCGCTGTTTTAAAAATTCAAACAGATAATCCTTGTTCATGCATGGTTAGCTTATCAAACAATGTAAAGCAGTAAAAAAACACTCCTAAAGTTTGCTACCAGCACATGTTCCCATCATTCTTACCAATCGTCATCCCCACGCAACCAATTTCCGGAAACAGTTGATTGAGTTTAAAGATTTTCCTCAACTCAAATATTAGCAAAACTCGATTGTCCCGAACTTTCTAGCGAGAAGCTGATAATGGCAATGGTGGGTGAGAAGTGGTGAAAGAAGCGTAAAAAAATTGGGCAAACTGTCGCTCGATGCTGCAAAAGTGTAAGCGAATAATGGAATTCTTCTCACCCTTCCGGTGTGGATCCTTGCGAAGACGTTGCTTCTTGCCGGCTTGAATCGGTTCGCTGCTGAAAGCTTTTGTCGTCTTCTAGGAGCAACTATAGGGAAGATTCGTCCATCTTGGACGAAGTCGTGAGTCGAGGATAAAAAAGAGGAAACGGAAGCCGAGCGGGGTATCATGTATTCCCACGTTTCGAGCAGGGATACTTTCATTTTAAAGAACGAACGAAAGTAAACTCAATTTTGAAGCGATCTTCTCGTGAATTTGTTCAATTACTGGTTGAAATAGTTTCTGGCTGTATATTAAATCTTTTTTAAAGTTAAATGGTTTCAACGAAAATCGTGGATTGATATTGAAACATTACTTTCTAATAAAAAGTTTTAATAGAATCTCGCAAACTAATTTTTCATTGCAACGCGTAGCAAATAGACCGATTTCACGCCAAATCGACTCGAAGTTGGCATGACCCTCTCAAAATTCAATGAAACTTTGAGGGCATAAAGATCTTACCTAGTAAAGCAACTTGGAATAGAGTGATTTTGAGCGGAACTAGTCAAAATCTGATCTTGAGCGGAACCATTTACTTTTTCTAAGTTCTAGGCAATGATTGTTTATGAATCTTACCAAACTGTTGAAAAAACACTTTTTCAAGATCTTGTCATACAAGCATTGACATTTTTGCTAAAATTTATTAACTCAAATAATGTTATTAGAAGATTTAAAAACATACGCATTTCTGCTGCAATTTTCATCAATCTACGCTGACTTTGAACGTCAATTTATGTCACCCTTGACCGTTGTAAACTAATTCTCAATGATTAAAATGGTAGAAAAACTCATTAAAAAGCATTATTCACGTTTTTGTAGCAAGTTTTCCCTCAGAATATCAATTAATAGCGTAGTTTTTAAAAGTAAAATATGATCTTGAGTGGAACCATCTTCGATCTTGAGCGGAACTACTAGCTTCCGAAATAAACCGCTAGGTGCGCTGCCTTATGCCTAATGTCTCACACGCAGTTTATACCCCTGAATGTATGCAGCACATTTGTTTATTTCTTATTCTATCAAAATGTAAAATTAAGTTCGAATAGAACAAAAACTAATTAATTGGCGTCACAGCGTACCAAACTAGGCACACAAAAAGTTAAATTTTTTGGGGTTCAAGAAATGTATTTTTGAATCTTTCAGAGGGACAACGAGAAGGAGGAGAAAGGCTTTCATACATAATTTTTGGCATAATTCGAGAACTAATGAAGCCAATAAAGTTAAATCATTATTTCAGAATAAGAATCAATCTTCATTGCCATTCTTATTCGTACTTTATGAAGTAGCTTTCTTTTAAAGAGATTGTTTTAGATGTTCACATTCCAATTGAAAACGATATACTATCGAATAAACAACAATTCATATTGTTTTTTTACACACATCATTTTAGTTTTACAAAGTGTAGCAAAGCACACCGGGTTAGCTATTTTATAATACTTCACAATTCAATTGGTGGCCTGGTATTAAAAACCTATCCGATTTCCTTGTGTTTGACTTTACATTTGAGCTCGAACTGGAAATTGGTTTGAGAAATAATTGTTTTATCAATTGAGATAAATAATTAATGTTTCAATAAATGTCAACGTGATTCATGAGAAACTGGAATTTATTTTAAACTTTATTCTATGAATAAGTTGCTTACAGCAAGGTTGCCGAAATAACAGTTATATCTGTTATTTCACAAAATTTTGAGGAAATTTTTATCACAGAATCTGTGTCACAGAACACGATATTTTTAAATATTTACAGATTTCACAGAATTATTTAATTACGAACTTTGAATTAAAAAAGTATGAAAAGATTTTCAACGTAAACTGATTTTTCCCAACTAAAATATAAAAACGACACAAATTATCATAAATTTCCAATAAAGTTAAAGGAATTAAGGGAATAAGGATTAAAAAAATAAGAGTTTTTTCTCAAAAACATTGATTTAGAGCAATGTACCGTTTTTTTGCCAAATCTGTAATTTAAAGTATCTTCTTTTTTATTACTAATTTTGTCGTTACCTTCATCAATCAATCAATCAATCAAATATACTAAGGAATTTAATTTTTGTGATTAAAAAAACTAAAATTTGAGTTTAGAGAAACGATTCTTTCAAAATAGGATACAGTGCATCAAAGAGAAATTGGACTTTTTTTAAGCAAGAAATAAATTTGAACGGATATTTTGAGAACACCTTTGGAACGCTAAGTTTCTTTTTTTCACGTAAAAAGATTAATTTTTGAACTTTAAAATCTTCAAAGATGAAATTTAATTGAAGTTTTCACAGTTACACAAGTATTATGAATAAGAGCTATTAAAGATGTTGACAGATGAAAATGGTTCCGCTCAAGATCATATTTTGGTTCCGCTCAAGATCAGCGCGGTTCCGCTCAAGAACAGAATTCTGACTTCAGTATAACAGCTCTAGAGTTATAAGGATTCACTCTAAAATATTCTAAAAACCATCATTAGAAAGCAGAAACCAAGTTCTATCCGCTGAACTGAAAAAATATTTGTTGGGATATAACCCAAAGCCATACCGCTTGATCAACTGTTCCGAGTTGCGTCGAATTGAGCCAATTGGTTCCGCTCAAGATCATTTACACTACTTTGTTTTCTCAAAAATCATCAAGACTAACATTTGAAAAAGGGTAAAACTTTTCAGGCATAAATTTTATAAACAGTTTTAGGTCAAAAATAACAATTCCTTCACAAATGTGGTTCATGTGAGAGTATTGGAGACAATTATTGAACTAAAAAAAAAAGATAATTTTGAATTCTTTTACTGAGAAAATGCATTTCAAAGACTTAAACTCAATTTCCCCTAAAAAAGGCCTTCTCAGAATTCGATGATTTTTTTTTATAATTCGTGTACAGTAGACTGCCCCAAATTTGTATGAGAAATTTCAAGCTTGTGAAATATACGCTGTAGGCTTAAATTGATCCTTGGCCTAATTCAAGATCTCATGCCAAATTTGGGCAAGATCGGATCACGGGAAAGGATCTCTCAACGGGCCTGTAGTTTGTATTGGATTTTGAGACATTTTGTTCGGAAGGAACATGAAAATCCAGTTTTTCATAAAATACTTTGGTTCCCTTTCGGCCGATTTCTTTTGAAATCGGTTTTTCTGAAAGCCTTAGCTATGACAAATATTCCATCCGAAGACTGCATTTCGATTCGACTTATGATAAAAAAGTTATTCAACTCAAAAAATGGGGTAACTTTTTTCAGGGTGATATTCATCACTGTTAATGCTGCGTCCAAATATTCGAAGCAGTGTCTCTTATTAATAGTGATGAACATCACTCTTAAAAAAGATAATTATTTTTTGAAGCTTTATTACTTTAATATGAAACTTGAATCGAAATGCAGTTTTGGAATGAAATATTTGTCATAGTTTAGGCTTTTATAAAAACCGATTTCAAAAGAAGTCGGCCGAAAGGGGACCAAAGTATTTAGTAAAAAACTAGATTTTCGTGCTTCTTTCGAACAAAATGTCCGAAAATCCCCTACAAACTAAAAGGCTAATTGAGCGACCCCATCCCGTGATCCGATCTGACCCAAATTCGGCATGAGACCTTGTAATAGGCCAAGAATCAATTTAGGCCTGCAGCGCATAACTTTTTCATATGTCGGGTCATTTGGGGCACTCTAGTGTACAGGTTCTAAAAGATATTTGAAAGAAAAAAAACAGTAACTCTAATTTAATTAAAAATGGATATTTCAGCCTATTCTGAGTTATTTTCAGGCAAAATATACCATTACTGTGGAATCCATTTCATTGATAGTTAATAGCGTAAAGTCAATCATCCGTTTGAAGTTGAGTCAAATATATTTATAGTTGGATGCGAAGAAATCAACTATTCTTTGATGATTGGTATAACCAGCTGATATAATTAAAACAACTGTCTTCTTTTTTCTCCGTGTACAGTAAACCAAGATATCAAGAAAAAAAAAGTTGTTTGGCACTTTATAAACGTTTTGCAACAGCTGTGCAATTTTTCGAGGCTAGTTTGAAAGCTAGTTTTGACTTAATTGGAGGCGCTTGTTCCAAATATGCAATAAGGTAACGAATCTCAAAAATAAGGACCCGTTTGACATTCGGTAAAAAAAATGCAATAGATAATGTTTTTCATCTATCAGCTGTTGTTTTTTAGATAACTTTCAAAATGAGATTTTTTTTTATTCAAGTTTTTGTAAAACTGTAGAACCTTACAAAAATTTCAAAAATAAAGGTTTTTGTTCAACGGTATGCCGAAGACTGCAAGAAAGCTTTACTTTTCAGAAAAAAAATAAAGAAGTTTTCTAATTGCTTATTCTCCCCCTTTTAGTCTAAAAAGGAAAATTGTAAGGAAGTTTAATCTAAAATTATATGGATGCAATATCAGTTTTAGTTTTTTATGTAAATTGGTTTATTTGTCTCGGTAATTCACTTTTTTCTTCAAAACTTCAAAATTTTGTAGTTTGTATTTTATCTTATTAAATTTTTTATCACAACATAGTAAAATTAGCAATAAATAAATAGTGTAATAGTAAATATCGAATAATGAATCTCTTCAAAGGAAATTCTTTTCCATTGAGATTCATATTGTAGTCAATTTAGTTAAATAATTCATATCCTCGCACGACATTTGTGTTCTCAGCATGATTAAAATTTGCTCGCGTTTACTTTTATTATCATTTTTCTGCCAGACATGCTGAGAACAGTAGCGTCCTCGTCCTAGGGGCTCAATTGAGCCTTTTGTTGTGGGGGAGTGTGGTGGGCCGCTACAAATTAAAAAAAAACGAATAAAAAGAGAAGCGCATCTGAAAATTTGTCACACTATAGAGAACTTTCTCTCTCCTTTCCAACGCAATATTCGCTAGTAAAATTAATCGAGGAGTCTAGAACTACTTCTTGTGTATTGAAGATTTGCTAACAAAATACCCAAAAATTCACTTATAAATATTCCTAACAACTTGAAATTTTCCATTTTTCATGTGTTGAAATGACCTAAATAGCATAACCTCAAACATTTTTATTAAAATGATAATGAACCGAATATTGTTGGAAAAGGAATTTAAAAAAAAAAATTATCAATGAAAATTACTGGCAACACTGTAGAAAATTAACAAAATCACTGATACAAAGGTGTACTCTATACGATAATTTCTTTTGGAAAAGAATGCAATTTCGAATTGTGGGTGAAAGTTACAATCCATCATTAAGCATTGTATTCTTTCTACTTAAAAAAAATCCTTAAATTGATCTTCTAGCTTGAGTTCTATAGGTTCCAGAAATGTTGCGATGCTCATTTGGGCGGCAAATAGCCGCAGCCCGTGGCGTAGAGGATAGCCTTCAAATCTTCTAAGCCAGTTGGTATGAGATCGAATCCCGGTCACGGTAGCATAGTACACTTTCTGTGGGTTGGTGGTGTTAGCATTTGTAAGATGCTAGCCATCATATCCTCGAAAGAACTACGCTTAGAGTTAAGAAAAAGGAATATCTTCGAGGAAACATCAAGTTTCATTGAGATCCTGTATGTGTTTGTGTTCGGTTTTTAAAAATCGTTTTTTACGAAATAAAATATGTTTGATTCAAGGCAAATCAGTTAAATTATTTTTTATAAACCACGTGTATTGTATTCCGACGTTTCGGTGTCGCTTAACACCATCATCACTCACCATCATTATTCACTTCTTTCTAGCCGGTTATTCTGAAAAAATTGGTTCTGAAAAGACAAAGTGTGTTTAAAATTATAAAATTACATCGAAATAAGAATTTAAAGCAATGTTTCAATACTTTTTAAAAGTTTATTAAATGCGTTTTGACAACTTACGATGAACTACATAAACATGCTTGAAACATTTGACAAAATGTTAAAAGGAAACAATTTTCAAAAAACACATGGAAATAACATTTTTCTTTCCTATTGAACAGTTTTTTTTTTTCAAGAAATCACTGTACATAGTTATTAACATCATTAAATTTTCATCATTACAGTAGATTTTTATATTATTTTCCAAAAATCCATACCGTCCTGGAACAGTTCAAAGTACAAATGAATTTTTAGATGGGAAAAATTTACTTTTGAATGATCATATTTCTTTCCTTAATTCAGAAATATAAATGATGTTTTTTTTTAAATTTTTTATAGTATTATAGGTGATTTTTATAGCTATGTCTTAAAAATATTGCTTGGTTATTTTGAAATTTCTTCAAAAATTTTCAAGCAACCAAAAGGCACATATTTACTTGAATGGAGGCTTTGAAAGGTACATATTGGCTGACACAGAAAAACAACTGATCAATTCCCTTTAATGAATCATATGTACTCATTAATGAACTTGATAATAGCAAAAATAATTTATATATACTTACTTACTTACTTAATGATCCCGCGCCGATCCTCCGGTGCATAGGGCCGTGGTAAAAGACCTCCACTGTTGACGATCCGGAGCCAGCGTCTTCACCTGGTCCCAGTCAAGATTCTCGTCGACAGTTCGGATTTCAGCGGCTAGGCTTCGCCGCCACGAGTTTCTGGGCCTGCCTCTTCTTCGATGACCTTCTGGATTCCAATCTAGCGCCTCTCTGCAAATCTCGTTTTCATCTCTTCGCAGCGTGTGCCCAATCCATCTCCACTTACGTTCCCGAATCTCGATTTCTAGCGCCCTTTGATGACACCGGCGATGTAGTTCCTCATTCGAGATCCAGTTGCCAGGCCACCAAGCGCGGATGATGTTCCGCAGGCAGCGGTTTACAAATACTTGCAGTTTTCGCGTCGTCACCGCATATGTGCACCAAGTTTCGCACCCGTACAGCAATACGGATTTGACGTTTGAGTTGAAGATTCGGATTTTTGTTCGTAGAGAGATCTGGCGTGACCGCCAGATGTTTCGGAGACTCGCAAACGCAAATCGGGCCTTTCTGATCCGGGTTTCGATGTCTTTCCTGGTACCACCATCAGGCGTTATCTGGCTACCAAGATACTGGAAGCACTCCACTTTCTCAACTTGTTGCCCAGCTACCATGAAACTGGAGGGATTTCCTGTGTTGATCTCCATCGACTTGGTCTTTCCGACATTGACTTTGAGACCTGCTGCCTTGGAACTTTCGGTGAGGTCGTCGAGTTTGCTCTGCATGTCCGGTTGTGTTTGGGCGAGCAAAACAATATCGTCAGCCAGGTCAAGGTCGTTCAGTTGCTCCATTGTTAAAGGATTCCACGGCAATCCTCGGTTCGGTGCACAGTCGATCGATCCAGTCAGAATCTCATCCATTACGATGAGGAAAAGTAGCGGTGATAAGATACATCCTTGTCTCACTCCAGCAGTTACCGGGATTGGTTCGGACAAGACACCATCGTGCAAGACCTTGCACGAAAATGCCTCGTATTGTGCTTCGATGAGATGGACTAGTTTCTCTGGGACCCCTCGTCGCCTTAGAGCCGCCCAGATGTTTTCATGATTAAGTCGGTCGAATGCTTTTTCGAAATCAACGAACACCAGCAGAAGAGAGTCCTGGAATTCGTTGATTTGTTCCAGTATGATTCGTAGCGTTGTGATGTGGTCCACACATGATCGTCCGGATCGGAATCCAGCTTGTTGCCGTCGGAGTGTAGCGTCGATTTTCTCCTGGATCCTGTTCAGGATCACTTTGCAGAGTACTTTGAGGGTTGTACAGATCAACGTTATGCCTCGCCAGTTACCGCACTCTGTCAGGTCTCCTTTCTTCGGGACCTTTACGAGGATACCCTGCATCCAGTCGGCCGGGAATGTTGCAGTATCCCAGATGTCAGCGAAAAGACGGTGCAACATTTGTGCTGACAGGGCAGGGTCGGCTTTCAGCATTTCAGCAGGGATGCAATCGATCCCAGGTGCTTTGTTGGATTTCATGTTTTTGATTGCCGCTTCTATTTCAGCCAGCGAGGGCGCTTCCGAGTTGACGCCATTTATGCGACTTACTGTTGGCGCTTCAAGCTGCGGGTTCTGTTGTTCATCGCTATTCGTGACTCGGAAGAGTTGTTCGAAGTGCTCAGTCCATCGTTTGAGCTGATCTGTTCGATCGGTCAATAACTGACCTGCTCGGTCTTTCAGCGGCATTCTTGCATTAGTCCTTGCACCACTGAGGCGGCGAGAAATGTCATAAAGTAATCGGATATCTCCATTGGCGGCGGCTCTTTCCCCCTCTTCGGCTAGGGAGTTTGTCCAGGCTCTCTTGTCTCGTCTACAAGCTCGTTTAACTGCCTTTTCCAGCTCCGCATATCGTAAGCGGGCGGCTGCTTTGGCTGACCCGGTACATGCCTGCTCAATTCCGACTTTCGCCTTTCTCCGATCATCGACCATCCTCCAAGTTTCATCCGACATCCATTCACTTCTTCTTCCACAAACTTTACCGAGAGTACCATGGCTCGTCGTGATAATGACATTCTTGATTCCACACCACTGTTCTTCGACTGTTCCGTCTGTCGGCAGCTCCGAGGCTCGGGATTCTAGCTGTTCAACGTATGCCCTTTTCACCTCTGGATTCTCCAACCGGCGGACCTCGTATCGACACCCGACTTTCTCCTCGCGCCGTTGGACACGCGCAACTCTCAGTCGTATCTCGCCAAGGACGAGGTGATGGTCAGATGCAATGTCTGCGCTTCGCTTGTTGCGGACATCAAGAAGGCTCCTTCTCCATTTTCGGCTGATGCAGATGTGGTCAATTTGATTTTCTGTTCGGCCATCTCGGGATACCCAAGTGACCTTATGTGCTGGTCGATGGGGGAAGAGCGATCCACCGATCACCATGTTGTTATTGCCACAAAATTCTACAAACAGCTCTCCGTTTTCGCTCATCTGTCCTAGGCCATGGCGCCCCATGATGCGCTCAAGGTCTTGATTGTCGGAGCCAATCTTTGCGTTGAAGTCGCCCAAATGGATTTGAATGTCACCCTTCGGAATTCTCTCTACCACGCTGTTCAGTTGACTGTAAAACTGCTCTTTCTCCTGCAAATCGGCAACGTCAGTTGGCGCATAACACTGGACCATTGTAAGGTTTCTAACCCGTGTTCTAAATCTGGCTACGATTATTCTTTCGTTTATCGGTTCCCATCTAATGAGGGCCGCGTAGGCCTGCGGGCTTAACAGGAAACCAACTCCTCGTTCCCGAGTAGCATGTTCTCCTCGTATGCCAGAGTAAAGCAGGACTTGCCCGGATTGTGTCTTGTGTTCTCCAGTATTAGGCCAACGGACTTCGCTCAGTCCCAGAATTTCAAGCTTGAGGCGGCTAGCCTCTCTAGCAAGTTGTTCCAGTTTGCCTTGTTGGGCAAGGGTTAAAACATTCCAAGTTCCAATTCGTGTCCGTGTTTTCATGCTAAAAGTCGTCGCCAAAGTTCCAGATCGGTCATTTCTTTCGGATTCCGTAACAAGTTATGAATCGGGAGCAGTAGGTTGTTAGCCTAAAGTCCCTATCCCGCGATGGGGCTGCCATCTTGGACTTAGCTGGCGGGAGCCGCATTTCATAAATTCAGCCGCTTGCTGCAAGACAGACGCTGTTTGAGCCGCCCCTGACCTGGAGAACAGACGCTCGGTTGTTGTTGCACGCCGCCCCTGACCTGGGGAACAGACGCGTGCGGCCACCTTCTCAGTCTGCATGCGACCAAAGCATCTACCGGGGTTGGGTACCCGATCTCCGCTTAGGTTACTCGCACCCCAGCCGGCACCGCGGGGAGGTAGAGATAGGAGTTGTGAATAAGAGGTGATATGACCACTATGGGGTCTCGTGTTGCACATTATCCACCGTTTACCAGCCGTTTTATATATAGGTACGTAGTAAAGGAGTTGAGTCACAATAAGGGTACAATAGAACTCAAAACGGGATTCACAAATTCACAAAAAGTGCATTGAGGTTCTTTCTTCCTGGCTGGCGAGCTGTCTGATTGTGCAGTAGGGTTTCCCGAAATTGCCTAATTTCTGGGAATCTGTGGGCTCATCCTTCAAATGGTAGATAAGGATGTGGAAAACAAACTTTCGTTTGGGGCCGACTAAAAAAATCATGTTTAGAGGTTCCGCGAACGCAATCTTTGAATAAAGTCCACTTTCAAAATATTGGATTTTTAATAAATTCTGAGTTCGAAAATTTTCACCAAATTTATAAAATAGAAAATATAAATTTTCTGTGTGGGGTTTAGTATTCTACTCTACACTCAAAATTTAAAATTCAGAACCAAATTATGACAATAGAGTAAAGTTAATCAATATTATCAATCTAGACTAGAACTAATGCCAAAACCTCAAAAACCCAACCCAAGTCCCAAATTCTGCTACACTTTTTCAAAACTTACACACTTGTTCATCGAAATTCAGGTCTGACTATTAAATTTTGAATAAAATTAAACCCACTTCGGAGGTTCTGATTCCATAATTCCCATTCCCATAGAACATTCCTCTTTTCGTTTTTTGGATTCTGTATCCAGTTCAGGCAGGATTCTCATTTTCAGTTTGAATAATCATAAGAAATCAGAAATGAAAAGCTGCTTTGAAATCCTTGTTAAAATTTGGTTTTGCATTTCATACCAATGTTTTTCGAGATTAAATGCATTTTCAATATTTTGATAATTGCTTTCCGAATATGAAAATAGAGAAATTTTGTTTAATATTCAAATTCGAAGCTTTTAAACTTTATCCTCATCCCAAATTCAGAAAATCCAAAGTTGAAAAGTCAAATTTAGATCTTTTACATTCATATTTTAATTCTGGTTCAAAATACAGATTAAAAATTTATAATTTTAATATTGAATTAAGATTAAACCTGATCTACAGAATTCAAACAACAGATTCATGAATGAGGTCTCTAAACCTTGGCTCATAAAATTCCGATCTGTATTAAGATTTGGGAATCGTATGAAAAATCGGATACAGATTCAAAGCCCAATTTTTGAATTCAGGTTCAAAATTTAGATTCAGAATGCAGATTCAAAAGTCAGAAATAGGTTATTTAGCTTGTAGATAAATCTTTCAATCGACATCAATTGTTGAGGAATTCAAGAGATCATGAACTTAACTCATTGCAGACCAAATATGAGATATCTCGTTTTTTTCGCTTGCCAATAGTGTGCTAAACTTCGAAGTATAACTCAAATGGACTGAATTTAAGTGTTTAATTTTATTGGACAAAATTGAACACGACATTTGCTGTAACTTAAAAATGCTAAATTTGTAAGAGTTGGTCCAGTGGTTTCTGAGATATAGAATGCCGAATTTCGGTGTTTCTCGTCATATATTTCTTCGCGGTCCTTAATGTGTTAAGATGGCTTGTCAATTCAATTTCCAAATTTCCAATTTTAAAAAAAATAGTTTTTTAACAGTATTTAGTTGAAAATCACAAAAAAAAGGTAGAATTTGAGTTTTTTGTTTTATCAGAAAAAAAATCCAAATTTCATTTAAAAAAAAGCATCCACCGGATTTTTATTATGGAATTGATTCTTGATGAAAAATATTTGCTGTTGAAGAAACATCTTCACCTAACAAATCTGCCCAAAATTCTATATTTTCCCCGTGTATTGTTTAACATTATTAACACGTTAGGGACACCCAAATTCGGCATTTTATGTTTCAGAAATCAATAATCAAAATTCTGTGAATTTAGTACAGATATTTGAGTAATGGGAAGTGTTGTGTTAAATTTTGTAGAATGAGGTTTCATTATTAGATTCATAACGTTTGAATTATGCTTTTTAATAAAGCATACTAGCGGCAAGCGAACAACGAGATAACTCATATTTGGTCCACAATGTGTTAATATTGCAGTTTTTTTAAAACCAAATTTTAAACTAAAATCGTTTATTTGGTTCAGGTTGCATTAAGAAAATTTGAACCAAAAATCTGATGATTTTTATCTCCTATTTTTTTTTTGAAAATTTTACTTATTTTTATCAAAGGTTAAAATCTTTGATTTTCAAAATAGTTTGGAAGGTTGGGCTTATTTGATTTAAGTATAGAATAAGTTTTTTTTTAAGAAATGGAAGACTCTCCAAAAAAAAATTTATTTTATGCCCAAATCAACCAAGTTAATCCTTCCAAACTCTTAATCAAATTCAAAGATTATAACCATCAATGAAAGCGGATTTAGATCACGTTTTAAGGTGCAGGACCAATTTAATAAAATTAAGATTTGAAAAAGTACTTAAAAATGAATAATTATATAGTTACAAACATAATTTGCTTAATTTTTTTTTGTATTCGTGCACTGTTGGACAAAAAATCATAGGTAAAAGTCAGTCACCAAACCTTTGGCTTTGTTTTGCTGTATTTTTAATTTACAAACATCATATCACTAAAACTTGAGAGGATAGACAACATCTGACAAATGTTCAAATCAGGATACCAAAATCATCATGAATTCAGCTATTCACACTGAGCCACCAAAGATGCAGTTTCCCCGTGTAATGGTAAGGTTGCATGATTTTTTTTAAACAAAAAAGTATCTTCTCCAAAATTATTCCCAGACATTTTGATCTTGTTTTGCTTCAGCCTTATGTCAAATTCTTGATCCCAAAACCGTTGTTAAATTTTTAACCAGTCTAGGCCCGGTATCGGAACAAATAAAATCAATTATATTTACTTATAATTAATTTTATTTGCCAATAAAAACAGGTATCAAAGCTTAAATTACATGTACATTATAATAAGTTAGGAAATCATCATTTGAAATCAAAAAGTTTATCAGCTATAATTTTCCAACTTGGGCTGATTTTTTGCTTCAACAGAGTTTTGACAGAAGATTGGATAAATTTGATAAATTCACCTCGACAAAAAATTAACAGATGAACATCAACAATCAATTTCGAAACGCAATGTTCAGAGGCTAAAGCTACTCAAAAACTTTGCAGCGGTAAGCCAAAAACAGCAATCGAAACACATTAACCTCACTCCAGTCAGCCAACACTTCTAGAATCCAGGGGGGCGATGAAAAAAGTTATTCAACTCGGAGCAGCCCCAAAGTCGTTATCTGATCGTTGATAACCCACGGATGTCATCGAATCCTCTCCAGTGAACTCCTCCAGTTGCCAGAGTTCCATTTAGACTTTATTTCACGATTCAATAGGCTCCCCCGAAAACACCTTCGGCTGATAAAAAGCGTGGCAAATTTTTTTCCGCTGTCATTGTGGATGTTTTACGTTTTGCTTTTAGCAACACTTGAAGAGGAATTTCCTGAACGCATAGCGCTCTCTAGGAATGCTACCTATTCGATTTTTTTAGGGAAAAAAACTCATGAAGATGGAATACCGCCGAACTTTTCGCTGATTGAGTAGCAGCGCCACACATACCGAGAATCAATCAACGGCAATGAAAGGGCAAAAGTTTTCCACTTTGCAAACATTTTCAAATTGAAGAGTCTTAGGAGGTACTCAATTTTTTCGTTGCTTCTTCTCTCGCTAGATACTTTTGTTGATTTTGAGTCGTCGTTTTCGTGCGACGCAAAGGCTTTTTGGAAACTTGATCGGTAAAGATGTTTCTTTGCGAATTTTTGAAGGCGGCTGCTGTAGGACTAAAAAGGAATGATACACATTTGAGTTGGTGCGTGTAATCATCATTTTAACAATGTTAAAAGTTGACTGAGAAGTGATTGATTTTGGAAGGAGATAATATTTCATTATTTTGTTCAAAATTGTTGCTAATGTTGGGACCACACGAGTTCAAACTTTTTAGATTTTATTCTTGATTGATTATAAGTTAAGATAATTTCAAATTGAAGTGAAATTGACCTAGTGAGAGACACATACTTTCATTATCAAACATAAGATTAATAAAATTTTGTTTTACATGTTTTATTCAAAGTTCATCAGGGAAGATGCTCATCATTCTCGAAATACCAGAAATATTTCTTTCTCTGAAATTATGCCATCTTCGCACAAAAGTCTTCTCCATCACAGTTTATGCTGCCCTGTAAATCCAAACCAAACAAACCTTGCCACTCCTAGGAAGCTGTCCGGGGTAAAAGGAGCTTCAAACTCACTGAATCCTCAAACATTTATCTACTTCACGTGTCAAATTTTCCGTTTTCTGAGATGGCACGTCAAGTTTCGCGTGGAGCAGCTCCTTCATGGCCGTGCCATGAATGTATAGCAGCAAGCACCTTGCTTTCCCTCTCTCTCTCTATCTCAGGTCTATTTCTATCCGGAGGCCGGCAATATGGCTGGCTAGCTCGCTAGGTGTATGGAATCATCCGGTGGGCCCTGTCAGGTGCATGCAAAAATATTGCATTTCATAAAAGCACTCACGTCGTATAATCCCACACCGCCGCTGCTCGTCTTCGTTGTTCCGCGGGGAAAACTTCGTGTGGGCGAAAAAATAGCCCACACGATCAGTAGTAATGTTTAACCCTTCAAATGCTGTTCCACAGGTGTTATTTAATGCACCCTCTTTTCTGAACTTGAGGGTGGTGATAATTAGAAAAACTAGCATAGCCAATTAAAAACGAGAATAAATATACAATGAAATATTTCAGCGCAAATTTTCGTTGAACCGCTTTAAAACGCGTTACAGTTTGAAATGACCACAACACCAGTTTTGCAGATTCTAATATTGAACGGACCTGGAAGCAATATAGAGCTCGTAAGCAATCAGAATCTAAAAATTTTTTACTCAAACGAATGACAAATCCCAGCATTTGGTAGGTCTTTTCAAGTGTGGCACAGTAGTGTTGCTTAAATGTCATATAACTATCCAAAACAACGCCAAGGTCCTTCATTTGAATAACACGATAAAGAAGTTTGCCCTGGATATTATAGTCGTTCAAAAATGGAAGTTCCTTGCTTCCATGTTATGATACAGCACTTAGAAACGCTCAATGAAAGTACGTCGACAGCACACCAGTTCACTAATTTATGAACGTATTGCTGTAGTATCTCACAATCTACGAAACTGTTTTCGATCAGGAAATTTTTCAAATAGTCCTCGTACATTAGAACTCTGCATTTAAAAGGCAGCATGTTAATATCATTGCAGAACAGGGTTAAGAATAAAGGGCCCAAATAACATCCTTGTGGTATCCCTGGAGTCGGAATGAAATCTAAAGTTTCAGAGAATCCGATTCAACAGCAATACCACGATTTGTTAAATAGCTTCTTATCCATGCACAAAATCTTTCAGATAATTCTAGGCGTTTTAGCTTTAACCCTTTCCTTCCCACGAAGTTTTTCACGTTTTTAAAATAGAAATATTTATTTACAACTTAAGTTCTAGAACGAAAGATGCATAATTTAAGGCTACTTCAATGATCCATTCGATAAATTTAGGTTTTGAGGTGGATCATATATGCTCCATTGGGAAGATAACAACACATAGGGTGCAAATGAAAAACAAGAAATAATTGCACAAAAACATGGAATTTCATCACATTATTGATCACAAACTAAAACGATCCTTTTTAGTAAAAAAAACTTCTTTGATTTACGCATCCCTCGATAGTCTATTTATTGAAATATTTGAAATTTTCATTTTTGCCTTGAACAATGGCCGCCATGACACTTTGCGCAAGGAACAAAACCATACCGTTTTTCGAGAAAAACACGAACTTTTACAAATATTTCGAGACATGGTGTCATTTAAGCAGATGAAATAACTATCCTGGAGAGAATTTTTAATTTGACGAAATGATTTTCATGAGTATTGACAAGAAGCTTCACTAGAAGAAAAGTACGTTTTGTTCCCAGTGTATCACCAGTGATCCACTTTACTTACTCAAAAATTTATATGTTTTAGTTGAAATCTAAGTAAACCATCATTTGATTCTACGTGCATAAGCAACCTGCTGCACGTCAGTATTTTTATTTGAAGGAAATTATAAAAACTTATCAAGTTATTGAACAAAAAACGACGACTTGATTTAATTCGAAAAAATCCGGCTTTTTTGCAGCTTTTGATCTGCCAAGCAAAACCTAGCCAATCGATTTTCTTCAAATTTCGTGCAATGTTTCTTCACTCATATCTCTACATTCGGTGAAAAAATGGTGTTGATCCAAAGCGCCTAGCTCAAATGCGAGCTGTGCAAAGTTGTGGATCACCTGTGCTACCATGGGAAGGAAAGTGTTAAGAGTAAAATTAAGTGATTTACTGAGTTAAACGCCACAGTGATGCAGGTGTAAATTTTGTCGACTTGTTTGCCACAATCTATATTAGATATGCAGAATGATGTGAATACTACCAGTTTAGACGTTACCGAACGTTTTGGTAAAACTTGTGTTGCTTGTCCTAAATCCAGTTCCTGCAGGCTGAAAACATAACATCGTTGGCAATCCACTCTAGGACCTTCTAGCAGGCAGCTAGCGTTGTGATACCACGATAATTGCACAACTCTAGCAGTCCTGCTTATCACGCTTTTTGAAGATTGGGCTCATGAAAGATCTTTTTCAGGTGGCAAAAACTGATGTTGTTTTTAAGGACTGTTACCAAAAAGAGTAACAATGGGTTTTGTTTATAAGAGCTGGGCAAGTAAGCATTAATAGTTTTTTTTAAGTATTGTAGAAAAGTCCTCAATCCATCTCCAATACCCCTTTTCCTTTTTTGCTGCATTGGTTTTTTTTTTAAGTTGACATTAAACAGTTGCTCAATAAAAAGCGATAAACAGCAACACTGGATATAAGAGAAGTGAAGACGAAAAGGTCAAAAACGTTTGGACCGTGTACCAAGTCGGTCATGGTCTAGATCACGCCGAAATCCGATCCACTAGGCTAACCCCAAAAGCCACGTGGACTTCCGGAGAAGAAAAGGACATCGCCAACCAGTCCAGCAGTTTCGTGGGACCCTATTCCGGACGAGAAGCCACGAAGGCCCTTTTTCCCACACGCCACATCTGGTCGTTTCTTGCCGCCACCGGGTGGACCCATTTGGACCTGAATTGCCATTCAGGGCCTAGCTCCTGCTCTTCCGGACAATACCTAAGTTTCGTAGGATTCAGTCGACCTTTTCTTAACACCATCTGGAAGGTTAGGGTGTCATACTCATCAACACCACGTGGACGTACGCCACCAGGAAGGCTTCCAAGATACGCCGTCACTAATCCAGGTATGAACCCACTGCAGAGCACTGCTGTAAGCGTCAGCCCCGTCAAAATACCATGCTGTAAAATCCCCAAACCTTTCCACATAAATATGTATTCCCAATAAACTGTAAAATGTAAATGTCCTGTTGTCAAACGCCTATCCGAAACCCCTCTGATTGTTCAGCCCAAGTTCTTTCGTTGGCAACCCTTATCGTTGGTCGTAAGTCTACCCCGATAAATGTGATTGTGCCGATCTTTAAGCTAAGAGTCGTCCGAGCGAGCCGGCTGTTACAGGACTGAAGGGTGGTGAAAATATAAGTCAAGGGCTTAACAAGAATAGCGCAACAATTTTTCGACTCACACGCAGGTATTCCATCCTGTCCGGCTGAGGTAGAGTTTTTGATAGACTCGAAAACCATATCCTCTCTAACAACAAACACGTCGAGTATCAACACATATCGGTAGGCAATCGTGTGACGGCTGCGCTAATTCGTTCTTCTATTGGCAATTGAATTGAAAATATGCTGGAGTAATGCTTTCAGAAAAGATTACATTTGTTAGCAGATGATTTAGCAATTTTATTATCTGAATATACCTCCGCAGGTAGACCAGATTCCTTCCGTTTGGATTCAACGAAATTCCGAAACTTTTTTAGATTCCGATAAAGCTCATTTTGAGTACGATCCACATAGCGGCGATAGCATAATCGATCATAGATTCGGTATTGTCTGGGAGCATCTTTAAATTGGAGCATCTATAGTTAGTAAATGTTCGTAGTAATTTCGAGCGTAGCTGTTTCAATCGTTTTAAGCGAGAATTAGTCCAAGGAGGTCTGAGTGGAGGTCGAACCATGGGCACAGATTTGGCAAAAACATCGTCCATAATTGCGCAGAATGCGTCCACTTCAGATAGACATACAACGTTATCACATCCATAAAAACCAAATTCAACGTTCAATTTTGAAAGTTTTGTACACGGTTTCGTTGATGAAGTCCAATCATTAAAGTGTCGTCCAAAAAAAGTGGCTCTTGCCATATTCAGTACCGAAGCAGAATCAACCACCAAGTTATTGCTAGGAATTGCCGCTAGGAACCCACAATAATTGTGATTGATTCAAATCACCGAGGAAAAAACCGGATAATGGCTGTTTCAATCTTACTTCTGATAACGCCTCAACACGCAAATCTAATTCTGAGCTATCCTGTTTTCTTTTAGGAAGGAGGTACGATAAACCGATCAAAAGTGAATTTTGTTCATAGGACACTTTTACCCACAAATTTTTGATGCTACTGGTATTACAAATCGTGACTATCGATGAGCTAAACTTACTGGGAACGGCTATGAGCACTCCTTCACTCGGACTGTGACAGCTGTTAGAGCCATTCCTATGGTACTGTTGCATCAAACCAGGTATCGATGAAAGCGTAGATGTCATAATCGAGCTCTGATGTGGAGACGAAACTTTCCGAACTTTTTTATTTCAAGGCACGAATATTCTAGTATTATAGGCGTACACCGTCAGCAAAGTTTCCATGGCGGACTCTGCAAGGCAAGGTTAGCGATCGCCCCTCGCCTTGCAGAGTGTTGGACACAATGAATCCGACCCGACGCACGGGCTGCAGCGAAAGAAGGCAGAGGTGTGTGACTGGGTGTTAAGCCGAAAACCGAAGGATACTTACCATGAAATGGCAATTCTAAGCCTCCCACTTGGCCGATAAACACGACGATTTGGAGCAAGAACAGTGCTGGAAAAGAATTTTCGACTTGCTTTGATTGCTGCTTTCAAACTTTCAGTTGAGGTTCGCAGATATCAAGGGCAACATTCGCAGCAGACTCTAGTTCAGAGTTAGCATCCCTGTAAATTTGTTCATCGCAACGTCCAAAATAAAACTGATTCGATGTGAGGCTAGAAGGCATAGGTGCGTGACTTCGAGAAAAGCTTATGTTTGAAGAATACTTGCACAGCATGGCAATTGGAAGCCTGACCTGGACCACTTAACCGATAAACGGGACGACTTGAAGCAGGAACGTACGGTCGTTGCTGGCCAGAAAAGAGAATTTTCGAACTGGCATGCTTGGTGCGTCCCGGTGTCAAGCTAAGATTAACTGGTGTCTGGTATTATTGAGGATCACGTAACTGTTTCGAGTTGTCATTCATGAGTTTTCGGAAATACAATCCTTTTGACCACGATTCAGGATTCAGTGCTTTCGGTTTGAAATCCGGAGAAATTCCAACTTTAAACAATATAATCTAAAAATAGCTCTCGAAACTAATTTAATCACATTGGAATCTTCCACACCAAGGTTGGTTTGCACCATAGCTTTCACAGCGTCTGCAGTGACTTCCGGCTGAATGCGCGATAAATAAATCCAGAACAACTTTGGATTTTCGTCTTCACAAAGTAGAATTGAAACTAGATCGCCAGAAGAATGTTTTGATCCGAATTGACGAGGTTCAGTTGAAACTGCATCCGGAACCCGAGTTCGCTTCAATGGACGTCTGAGCGGTGTAGGTGTCGGCGTTGGCGTAGATTTGTTCCACATGTGGATACGAATTGATTTCGGAGCAAGTTGTTGAATTTCCGAACGCAATTCTGTGATAGCTGCACTTGTTCATTTGTTTCAGGCGGAGCATTTCTGGCCATCGGCGAGATACGACTGAGAGTTACGCGAATCTATCGGCGTGAGGAAAAAGTCAGGTGTCAATACGACGTCCGCCGGATGGAGAATTCAGATGTGAAAAGGACACACGTTGAACAGATAGAATCCCGACCTCGGAACTGCCGACAGACGGAAAAGTCGGGAAACAGTGGTGAGGAATCAAGAATGCCTTTATCACGACGAGCCATGGTACTCTCGGTAAAGTTTGTGGAAGACGAAGTGAATGGATGTCGGATGAAACTTGGAGGATGATCAATGATCAGAGAAAGGCAACAGTCGGAATTGAGCAGACATCTACCGGGTCAGCCAAAGCATCCACCCGCTTACGATATGCGGAGCTGGAAAAGACAGTTAAACGAGCTTGTAGACAAGACTAGAGAGCCTGGACAAACTCTCTAGGCGAAGATTGAGAAAGAACAGCCACCAATGGAGATATTCGATTACTTTATGACATTTCTCTCCGCGTTAGTGGTGCAATGATTAATGCTAGAATGCCGCTGGAAGACCGAGCTGGTCAGTTATTGACCGATCGAACAGATCAGTTCAAACGATGGACTGAGCACTTCGAATAACTCTTACGAGTCACGAATAGCGATGGCCAACAGAACCCGCACCTCGAAGTGCCAACAATAAATCGCATTGAAGGTGTTAACTCGGAAGCGCCCTCGCTGGCTGGAATAGAAGCGGCAATCAAAGGCATGAAATTCAACAAAGCGCCTAGGATCGATTGCATCCCTGTTAAAATGCTGAAAGCCAACCCTGCCTTGTCAGCACGAATGTTGCACCGTCTTTTCGCTGACATCTGGGATACTGAAACACTCCCGGCCCCTTGCAGGTTATCCTCGTAAAGGTCCCGAAGAAAGGAGACCTGAAAGAGTGCGGTAACTGGCGAGGCATAACGTTGATCTGTACAACCCTGAAAGTACTCTGCAAAGTGATCCTGAACAGGATCCAGGAGAAAATTGACGCTACACTCCGACGGCAACAAGCTGGATTCCGATCCGGATTATCATGTGTGGACCACATCACAACGCTACGAATTATACTGGAACAAACCAACGAATTCCAGGACTCTCTTCTGCTGGTGACCGTTGATTTAGAAAAAAGCATTTGACTGACTTTACCATGAACACGTCTGGACGGCTCTAAGGCGACGAGGAATCCAAAAGAAACTAGTCCATTTCATCGAAACATAATACGAGGCATTTTCGTGCAAGGTCTTGCACGATAGTGTCTTGTCCAAACAAATCCCGATAACTGCTAAAGTGAGACAGGGATGTATCTTATAACCGCAACTTTTTCTAATCGTAATGGATAATATTCTGACTGGATCGATCGACTGTGCTTTGAACCGAAGATTTCCGTGGAATCGTTTAACAATGGACCAACTGAACAAACTTGATCTTGTAGACGATATTGTTGTGCTCGCCCTAAGACACCAAGCCATGCAGCAAAAACTCAACGACATCACCGAAAGCTCCAAGGCAGCAAGTCTCAACATCAATGTCGGAAAGATCAAGTCGATGGAAATCAACAAAGGAAATCCTTGCAACTTCGTGATAACTGAGCAACAAGTTGAGAAAGTAAAGTGCCTACAGTATTTTGGTAGCCAGATAACGTCTGACGCTGGTACCAAGGAAGGCATCAAAACCCGGATCAGAAAGGCCCGATTTGCTTTTGCGAGTCTTCGAAACATCCGGCCAGATCCCTCTACGAACGAAAATTAAAATCTTCAACTTAAACGTCGAATCCGTATTGTTGTACGGGAGTAAAACTTGGTGCACATGTGCGGTGACGACGCGAAAACTACAAGTATTTGTGAATCGCTGCCTCCGGGAGTATCATCCGCGCTTGGTGGTCTGGCAACTGGATCTCAAATGAGGAACTACATCGCCGGTTTTATCAGAGAGCGCTAGAAATCGAGATTCAGGAATGTAAGTGGAGATGGATTGGGCACATGCTACGAAAAGATGAGAACGAGATTAATCCAGAGGGACATCGAAGGAGAGGCTGACCCCGAAACTTGTGGCGAGTGAAGCCTAGCCGCCGAAATGGGACCAAGTGAAGACGCGGGCTCCGGATCGTCCGCGGTGGAGGTCTTTTAACACGGCGCTATACGCCGGGGAATCGACGCGGGATCCTTTAAATTAAGTAAGTTAGTAAGTAAATGAAGCCTACAAGATCCCTCATTTATTTTTTAAAGCTTCAATAGCGGTAAAAGGCGGTAAACTTGAAGCGGTTGAAACAGACAAGAACGAAATTGATATGGAAGTTTAGTAACTCCAGGTGCCCATTCGTGAAAATGAAATTGAGCGCGGTTACTAAATGTTACCGGATATACAACCGATTTTGCTATCGTCGTTATGTGCATCGTACTCAGACTGAACTTCGTCGCAATCCAAAAAAGTTCTGGAAATTTGTAAACTCCAAACGGAAAGAGTCTAGGCTTCCAGCTGTACTCCAATTAAATGATCGTATTGCCATGTCAGCTGACGAAAAATGCGACCTTTTTGCGACTCACTTCGCCAGTGTTGTTTTAGTCAAATCGCCAACCGCTATTCAATTGAACGCCGCAGTAACACGATTACCCATCGATGTGCTGAATCTGTATGTTTTTGCTGTAAGCGAGGAAATGGTGTTAGAGGCAATAATTAATCTGAAAAACTCCACGACAGCCGGACAGGATAGCACACCGGCGTGCGTACTGAAAAAGTGTTGCTCTTTACTGGTGAAACTTCTGACAAGCTTTTTCACTCAGTCTCTAGAACAGCAAAAATGTCCTACCTTCCGAAAAAAATCGTTAATGAGCCCAGTGTACAAAAAAGGTGACAAAAAAGATGTTCTTAACTACCGTGGTGTCACATCGCAAGCTGCCCGCTCGAAAGTATTTGAGAGGATCGTGAACGATGTCATGTTTTCGGCTTGCCGGAACTGCATCTCTGAGAACCAGCATGGATTTTTTCCTAAACGCTCTGTAACTTCAAACCTGATGGTTTTTACATCCTTTTGCATATCAAACATGGATGCCGGCAAACAAATCGACGCGATATATACCGACTTTTCCGTGGCATTTGTTTCTGTAAACCACGATATTCTTCTGAAAAAATTGCATCGATTGGGATTTTCCGAACGATTGTGTGCGTGGATCAGAAGCTACCTAAGAGATCGTCGGTTGGCTGTGAAAATTGGTTGAGCTGAATCTTCTGACTTCATTCCAAAGTCTGTGGTACCCCAAGGCAACAATTTGGGTCCTTTGTTGTTTACGCTGTTTTGTAATGGTATCAACTTGTTGCTCATTGGATGTGGAGTTCTCCTGTACGAGGACGACTTAAAAATATTTTTAGTCATTAACAGTAAAGCTGACTGTTATGAATTACAACGCTTCTTGGACACAGTTGTAAACTGGTGCGCCAATAATTTACTAGCTTTGAGTGTTACGAAGTGCTGTATTATCACGTTTGGGCGTAGGAAAAATCCATTCATTCATAATTACGATATTCTGGGCGAGCAGTTGCATCGTGTTGAGGAGATAAAGGATCTTTGCGTTTTGTTGGACAGTCAAATGGTTTCTAAGCGGCATTACTCTGAGGTACTCGAGAAGGCTAACCGAATGCTTGGATTTATTATACGTTTGAGTAAAGAATTCACTGATCCACTCTGCTTGCAAGCTCTGTATTGTTGCCTGGTGCGATCAACATTGGAATCTGCGAACCTAGTATGGTGGCCTTTTGAAGCTTCATGGACAGCGCGTTTTGAAGCAATTCAACGTCGGTTCGTTCGTTATGCTCTTCGTGAGCTGCCTTAGGAGAATCCTTTAAACCTACCGCCATACGCTCATCGTTGTGCTCTGCTTGGACTTCATACGCTGTCGAATCGTCGTTCCATCGGTCAATCGCTGTTTGTAGCAAAAATTCTTCGGAACGAAATTGACTGCTCCTGGCTTCTATCTCGCTGTAATATTTATGCTCCAGAAAGAACCCTACGTAATAGAAACTTGCTCTCCCTGGAGCCTAGAAGTACGCGATATGGCAGTAACGACCCTCTCCGTTCCGCAAAAATATGCGTTCTACGTTATTATGCTGTCTTCGACTTCAGCGTTTCCACTTCAACTTTCAAACGCCGTATGGAATCTGACTTAAGTGACCAACTAAGAAATTAGGAAAAATATCATGTAATGTACAAATAATATTAAGTAGGTCATTAAGACACCTAAATATGTCAGATGATTTTGGATCAAATAAACAATAAAAAATAAAATAACTGAAAACTTTAAGGGCATATTTCGAAAGTACATGAGAATTTTAAACTCAGATAAATTTTGATAAAAAAAAACTTGACCCGAATGATGTGATACCCTTAATATCACTTTTTTACTACTCTTTGCATTTTTTAATGAAAAATGTTATAAAAAAAAATTTGCAGCCGAAAGCCCCCCTCCCCCCAACCAATGGCTTAGAAGACAAGGATGCTATTATCTAGGCCACGATCTGCTGCCAACCAACCAAAGTTAACAACCGTTCAACAAATTCAACAACCGTTTGGAACTTTTTGGACAAAGTAAAACGTGTATGTTATTGATTTCGAATCAAAACTCAATCAGCATCAAACGTTTGTTGAAGAAAAGAAATTTAAAAAAAATAACCATATTCTTGACAAAAAAATTACAATTTCCAACATAATTTTATATTGATGATTGTAACATTCCACGATCAAATCCAGTAATTCTTCTTGCCTTAATTTTCACGCTATTTACATCATAACAAAGGGTTAACGTAAGCCAGAAAATATAACGACGTGCTTGACTTTCGTTTTGCAGTTTCAAAATTATATCCAACTTTACGATGCGCGGCGTTCCCCGTTTTTCATTCGGGCTTTTTTTGGGCAACAGAATTTTGTGAACAAGCTAGCTGCTGGCAACATTTTGAACATAACAATATAATAGTAGGAGAATAGCATTAGTAAAGCTGGGAGCCAAAATTTCACCATATGATGAAAAACTGTACAACGAATGCCAGACAGAAAGAATTGTGACGCTGATGTGCTGAATAATGTTGCATTACTTTTTTTCGCTGAGCTATCCAGTTTCGTCTTGATAATTTATAGGACTCGGGAATGTTTTGACTGAAGAGCTGAGAGCTATGGAATGGAATTTTCGTTTCATTTTGGGAAAATCAATGGTAAATTTAGTTAAATTCCGAATGTGCATAATAATCTCTTTCGATTTTCATCTTTAAACAATCTGAATAAAACAAGCAATTGATCTCCGCTTCCCGAAAGAGCCAATCGAGTCTGCTAATTTAAACTCATGTATATCTTATCGACCACTGATCCGGTTGATTGCCATTCTCGCGATTCTAGCCCCATCGTCTATCACCAAATGCAATGGCCAGGGCAGTTAGATTCCGGAAACCACTCCAGTTAGAGAGCTCTGGCCGTTTCCCCTTGAATGGTCACATACCGTCGGCTAATTGATAGAAGGGCTCACTCAAGAGGCCCATCCAAATGTCCGCAAATTGAGAAATTAATTATTGAGCTTCAATTAATTTCGTTCGAGGAGCATCGGGAAATGGCATGAGCATCGGCGAGTTTAGTATACTAAACATATTCGATGACTTGGAGTTGGTATCAGTCGACTGTTTTCCGCTCGATACAAGTCTTTCTGCTGTTTACGTTGATCTGAGTTTAAATACATCAAAAAATTCAAATGCATTTATTTGCTGCAAATATTTCAAATTATTTCCATTCAAATGAATATTTTCATCCTAGTAAATGCTAAACTTGCAAAGAAGCCAGTGCACTGCAGTGTAAGACAACTGTTGAAAATTTTTATTGACAGATGAAGGTTCGAGCTAATACACTTACAAAAAAATATGCTCAATAATCGTTAAAAACAACCCAAAACAGACTTCTAAAAGTTTTCGTATTTTGCTGGAGTCAGCAAACGCTTAAAAATATCCACGAAATTTTACATGCAAGATGGGAATCTGGTATTTACATGAATGAATATTGGTCATCGCATGTAAGTCTTCGGCCCTATTCAAGTTGATTATTTACTCTTGATTTACATTTTCATTCTCGTTTCACTGGTGTTTTAACGAAATAAGTGTTTGAAATGGATGTTAAAAAAAACTGGTAATTTTACTAGAGAACATTTGTTAAAGTTTTACATGCATTAAAAACAATAGTAAATTAATTTAAAAAACACAACTATTAACACACTGAGCTCCATCCCCCTTCAAAAAACGTTAGTGCCCCAAACGAGGAAAACGAAGAAAGGTGCCGGAAGACCCAACTGTTGAAATTCTGGCAAAATAACAAAACGAACAAGTTTATTCAAACTTCTGAAAAACGTAATATAATTCGGCGCATACCACCGCCAACTTGAACAGCGGCCAAGAATTGACTAAATTTGATGAAAAACGTGGCCAACGCTGAGATTTACTTGAAATTACAAATAAATTCCGTCGCAAATGTCAAGATGCAATCCTTTTTTCATATTTTTGCGGAGATGAATCGAATATGAACAAAAAAAAATAATACACTGAGGTTTTTTTTACGCGATTTTTTTTACATGGTTTTTTTACGCGGTTTTTTTAACGCGGCTTTTTCAACGCGGATTTTCGAATTAACGCGGTTTTTTTTACGTGGATTTTCGAATGAACGCGGTTTTTGAGAGAAAATATTCTAAGACTTTTTCAAAGGAAAACACTTTTTGTAGTTGTGAAAATCTTAGCTCTAAGACTAAGAACGTGATACATAAGATCTTAGACCTGAGACCTGAGACTTGAGACCTGAGACCTGAGACCTGAGACATGAGACATGAGACCTAAGACCTGAGACTTGAGATCTGAGACAGGAGACATGAGACATGAGAATCGAGACAGGAGACATGAGACATGAGAATCGAGACTTGAGACATGAGACATGAGACATGAGACATGAGACATGAGACATGAGACATGAGACATGAGACATGAGACATGAGACCTGAGACCTGAGACATGAGACATGAGACATAAGACCTAAGACATGAGACCTGAGACATGAGACCTGAGACATGAGACATGAGACATGAGACATGAGATATGAGACATAAGACATGAGACCTGAGACATGGAACATGAGACTTGAGACATGAGACGATCTGAATTCCACACTGTCAAATAAGCCTTACTATACTCTACTATTCTATTAATCTAATTGATTTTTTTTATCATAAAAATAAACTATCATTGTACGCAAATTTTTAAATAATCATGGTTCTTACGAGTTTTTTTAGAAACGTGCTTTTTTGCGCGAATTTTTTAATTAAAATGGATTTTTTACGTGGATTATCGAATTTTGGGGTTTTTTAAGTGGATTTTCGAATGAACGAGTTTTTTTTACGCGGATTTTCGAATAAACGCGGTTTGTTTTTACGCGGATTTTCGAATTACGGCAGTTTTTTTTACGCGGATTTTTTTTACGCGGGACGAATGATGAATAATGAATAATGAATAATGAATAATGAATAATGAATAATGAATAATGAATAATGAATAATGAATAATGAATAATGAATAATGAATAATGAATAATGAATAATGAATAATGAATAATGAATAATGAATAATGAATAATGAATAATGAATAATGAATAATGAATAATGAATAATGAATAATGAATAATGAATAATGAATAATGAATAATGAATAATGAATAATGAATAATGAATAATGAATAATGAATAATGAATAATGAATAATGAATAATGAATAATGAATAATGAATAATGAATAATGAATATTGAATAATGAATAATGAATAATGATTAATGATTAATGAATAACGAATAATGAATAATGAATAATGAATAATGAATAATGAATAATGAATAATGAATAATGAATAATGAATAATGAATAATGAATAATGAATAATGAATAATGAATAATGAATAATGAATAATGAATAATGAATAATGAATAATGAATAATGAATAATGAATAATGAATAATGAATAATGAATAATGAATAATGAATAATGAATAATGAATAATGAATAATGAATAATGAATAATGAATAATGAATAATGAATAATGAATAATGAATAATGAATAATGAATAATGAATAATGAATAATGAATAATGAATAATGAATAATGAATAATGAATAATGAATAATGAATAATGAATAATGAATAATGAATAATAAATAATGAATAATGAATAATGAATAATGAATAATGAATAATGAATAATGAATAATGAATAATGAATAATGAATAATGAATAATGAATAATGAATAATGAATAATTAATAATGAATAATGAATAATGAATAATGAATAATGAATAATGAATAATGAATAATGAATAATGAATAATGAATAATGAATAATGAATAATGAATAATGAATAATGAATAATGAATAATGAATAATGAATAATGAATAATGAATAATGAATAATGAATAATGAATAATGAATAATGAATAATGAATAATGAATAATGAATAATGAATAATGAATAATGAATAATGAATAATGAATAATGAATAATGAATAATGAATAATGAATAATGAATAATGAATAATGAATAATGAATAATGAATAATGAATAATGAATAATGAATAATGAATAATGAATAATGAATAATGAATAATGAATAATGAATAATGAATAATGAATAATGAATAATGAATAATGAATAATGAATAATGAATAATGAATAATGAATAATGAATAATGAATAATGAATAATGAATAATGAATAATGAATAATGAATAATGAATAATGAATAATGAATAATGAATAATGAATAATGAATAATGAATAATGAATAATGAATAATGAATAATGAATAATGAATAATGAATAATGAATAATGAATAATGAATAATGAATAATGAATAATGAATAATGAATAATGAATAATGAATAATGAATAATGAATAATGAATAATGAATAATGAATAATGAATAATGAATAATGAATAATGAATAATGAATAATGAATAATGAATAATGAATAATGAATAATGAATAATGAATAATGAATAATGAATAATGAATAATGAATAATGAATAATGAATAATGAATAATGAATAATGAATAATGAATAATGAATAATGAATAATGAATAATGAATAATGAATAATGAATAATGAATAATGAATAATGAATAATGAATAATGAATAATGAATAATGAATAATGAATAATGAATAATGAATAATGAATAATGAATAATGAATAATGAATAATGAATAATGAATAATGAATAATGAATAATGAATAATGAATAATGAATAATGAATAATGAATAATGAATAATGAATAATGAATAATGAATAATGAATAATGAATAATGAATAATGAATAATGAATAATGAATAATGAATAATGAATAATGAATAATGAATAATGAATAATGAATAATGAATAATGAATAATGAATAATGAATAATGAATAATGAATAATGAATAATGAATAATGAATAATGAATAATGAATAATGAATAATGAATAATGAATAATGAATAATGAATAATGAATAATGAATAATGAATAATGAATAATGAATAATGAATAATGAATAATGAATAATGAATAATGAATAATGAATAATGAATAATGAATAATGAATAATGAATAATGAATAATGAATAATGAATAATGAATAATGAATAATGAATAATGAATAATGAATAATGAATAATGAATAATGAATAATGAATAATGAATAATGAATAATGAATAATGAATAATGAATAATGAATAATGAATAATGAATAATGAATAATGAATAATGAATAATGAATAATGAATAATGAATAATGAATAATGAATAATGAATAATGAATAATGAATAATGAATAATGAATAATGAATAATGAATAATGAATAATGAATAATGAATAATGAATAATGAATAATGAATAATGAATAATGAATAATGAATAATGAATAATGAATAATGAATAATGAATAATGAATAATGAATAATGAATAATGAATAATGAATAATGAATAATGAATAATGAATAATGAATAATGAATAATGAATAATGAATAATGAATAATGAATAATGAATAATGAATAATGAATAATGAATAATGAATAATGAATAATGAATAATGAATAATGAATAATGAATAATGAATAATGAATAATGAATAATGAATAATGAATAATGAATAATGAATAATGAATAATGAATAATGAATAATGAATAATGAATAATGAATAATGAATAATGAATAATGAATAATGAATAATGAATAATGAATAATGAATAATGAATAATGAATAATGAATAATGAATAATGAATAATGAATAATGAATAATGAATAATGAATAATGAATAATGAATAATGAATAATGAATAATGAATAATGAATAATGAATAATGTTATTTATAAAATTTTCTTATGACTAACATGAACACTTCAGATAAACATTCGTTTAAACAGAAATCCGAATTGTAAAATAAATTTCAGACCAGGTTGGAAGTTAACCATGGTTGGAAACTGTTCAGCAAAATAATGATAATTATCATCATATAATATAATCATTCTAAAATTGTTGATTTCTGATCATCTTAATATTTCTTTTTTTAATTTTCAATTGAAGGGTTTATAAAACAACATGTTAAATTCATCATTGAAAAGTTGAGTAATGAGTAATTTCTTGAGTGGTTAATAAGAAACTGATAGAAATTAAAACAAGGAATCCCCCGTTTTTTTTTAAATTGAGTTATCATTTCGCATAAAAATTGAGCTTAACAGCTGCTGTTTCGAATCGTTTTTCGAACTTTTCATATATTTATTTAAAAAAAAATATGATAGATTCATTCGAAATGATTTAAAATAATAAAATAAGTGAAACATTTTGAATTTATAGCTCAAAATTTATTGTTATCGTCTATTGGAATATTGGGTCCTGGAAAGAATAAAATTTGAAAATATATGATTTTCATATCAAAACTTAAAACTGATAGGCTTCGGATAGATTACGTTTTCAGGATAGATTATGTTTCCAAAACATAAGAAATCATGAATAAAAGACAATTTTATTTAAAAAATTACAATTTTTTTAAAGATGACAAAAAAGGCTTTAACAGATAAAAAGATGCTATCAAATTTGGTTAATTTATTTGAAAATTTATACAAAATATGAAGATGAAAAGGTTTGTTTCCAGCTTTTTTAAAAATCAGTTTAAATATCTCACTGTTTTAAAAACGTTTTAAGTAATTCAATTTATTTCTCAAGGAAACAATTTTTTTTAATATTTAAAAAAAAAATCTATAGTCTTGAACACTCATCTATAATCTTTCACTTCTAGTTCTGGTGATATGATGTTCAAAAGTTTAAAAATTATTTTGAGTTGATTTTTGGGATAAATTAAATATTGATAACTGATGAACTATACAATTCTTAGCAAAAAACCTGCTTCTGAATGAATTTTCAAACACTCAAACATGAGTTTTCCTTGAGTAATAAATAAAATTCTTAAAAATGTTTAAAAAACGGTGAGATATTTTAATTAGAAAAAATCCTTCTGAAATGTTGAAAGCTTTTTTTTTCATCTTCATATTTTGTTTATATTTTCAATTACTTTAATTTATTGGCCTTATCGGTGAAAAGTTATTTCCTTTTTAGTAGGGACATCTAAAGATTGTGGTATTTTATAGAAGGGTAGAAGGTTAGATGAAATGAAAGATGCAACTCTATCTGTATCTACCACTTCATAGTAGTTGGCCCGTGTGGAACAAAAATTTGACATGTGATGTGAATGCTTCTCAAAAAAAATCCTTCCTGCCAGAGGTGCAAAGAGATCCCATCATGAAACATGCAGTGCCGATTCTAACAGCCCGACGTCAGCTCCGAAAAAATCATCTTGCAAAGTTGCAGACTGATTCTATTTCCCTTACGTGCAGAGCGTCGAACGTGTCTGCAAGTAAAAGTCGCGATGACTGCACGTTACGAAAATTTCAAACTTGCAAGCCCGAAGATAAAATCCCTTGAGCCGAACAGAAAGAATCATTTCCGAAGATAGCTACAGTCTGCAAGTTGCTTGCATGCAGCGCGATGATGCGATGTACGTTTGCAAATTTGCAAGTTGCAACTTACAAGTTACAGGACGGTGGACTCGTTCTTGTGCGGTTGGATTCGTTCCACTAACCTAGGACCGACCGAACCGAGTTCATGGAGAAAGAAAGTGATAGGCCGAAGAGCCACAGCCACCGACCATCAATTCAGTTGCCGTTCAGCCATCGAAGCGTGCGTGTGTAGCGTATGTACATGGCTGTCTGCAAAACACTCGGCGCGCCGCCGTACTACAGAAGTAAGGACATGTTGGAGTTGTTGTTGTTGTTGGTGCCTTCGTGCTCGTTTCGTTTCCTTCTAAGACGGATTCGAAAGGAAGTGGTGCCCAAATTTTATTTGAGTTTTCAATGATCATTCTAGGGTGTTTAAGATAAATCATCAAAGCAAATAAAAACTAGTTTGTTTTGATTATAACTTTGTCATCTTACAAGTTATTTATGAAAACAAAAGTGTTAATAAAAGCTTATCTTAAAAATGTTGGAAAATCATCTTTATTGTTCTATAACACAGCTGCGGCCCGAAAAATTCAATCCATTCTCCATGGATAGGATCACTTGATAAAATAGAATCACATATTAAAGATTCACCCAAGTAACCATTAAGCCGCAAAAAGTGACTTTTATTAGGCATTATAGTACATTATAGGATATGCCCAACAAAACCAACTACCTTTGTACTCCACTTAAGGGCTGATCCAAAGCCGGTTTTGGCCTGCAATTCGGCTTCTATACGGCCTGGCCTCAATTGTCAAAATATTTTTCAGTGGGTACAATCGGTTGAACCCACTGAATGAAAATAAAAAAAAAAAGAAAAATTTTGTTTTTGTTTTGTCTTTTTCCTCCCAAAGCTATTTGTTTCCCATCTCCATCAATCCTTTTTATCTGATGTTGGTTTTTTTTGCCGAATGGAACACGACTGAAGAATCGAACCTTTGAACGTTCAAGCTTGACGGTTCTTGGCTTTGCATTTACCTGTGCCTCTGCTTGATGGACCATCTCATCCATGCATCAGTTGAACAGAATTTGGCATATTTAAACATAACACACCCGAGAGTTACATCCAATGCCCCAATCCAATGAATCATTCATCACAACGGAGACAAAAATATATTTTCCGGATACTCAAAAATAAAGTGATAAAACAGTTGACTTTTTAATCTTTCATTTATTTCTACAATTTTGAATAGTTTTTCGGCACTTGTTTCTTTTTTTTTCAATTTTCAATCATTTTTTTTTATTTCATAACTTTTTTCACTAATTTCTTAAATAAGAAAATCCTCACTTGCACCTGAAAATGTATTCCATCAAAGCAAATACCGATATTCGTTTGGGGCACTTTTTCGTTCGCTCTGCTTCTCCATGGTCGACCGGGTTCAGGTTCTTAAGAACGGTGCGGATTCCCTTCGGACGCAGATCCAATGGCTCGTACTCGATGTCCTTAAAGATTTCCGTCGATTCCTGCATTTCAGTTAATCGAGAATTGAGCTGGTTCTTTTCCTCAGCTCAATTTCAAACCAAACCAATCGATCGCCGCGCCGGTAAAATCATCTTCTGCTCCGCAAAAAGCCAAACGAATGGAGACTTTGATTTTTTTTATTTTAGTATTACCCAACGTTGTTTACTTTTATTGAAAATGACTTAGCGGCTTGTGAAGGCAAGATAATTCATTGACTGAGCTTATACAGGGCTCATTTGACTTTTGAATGTCACGGGGCTAATTGGCATCAGTAAAACTTTTTGACAGCCAATTAGCACTGAAATGCTGTTACACTGTCCTTATGCGGCTTATAACAGTGCTTAATGGTTTGTTGGGCAGTATTGAGAGCAGGGTTGCCAACATTCACAAATTCAAGGAGCTTGAAAAGAAAAATCAAAGAAAATCAGGTTAACATAAAATGATCGAGCTGAGTGCCTTTTTTGGTCACCGTTGTAAAATAAAATGGAGTTGATACACATTACCGTTCATAGTTCTATTAAATAAGCTAAGTGCTCACTGTCACTTCAACCTTTAAACGCGATGTTATTTGATTTCATGCCATTAATTCATATTTCGTATCAAAGCGTTTTTTTAATGTGATTCAGCGTTTTTCAAATATGTGATTCAGCAGTTGTTTGAAAATCTACTTTTTTGGACTTGTTTTATTTAAATTTTGATATTTGAGATACTTATCAAAGCCTTTTGCAAAAATTCTTCATAGTAGTTCTCGCGAAGTTAAACTTAAAAGTGGCAGATTTCAAAAGTTCGTTACGAAAGATACGCAAACAGTTTTAAAAACTTGAATAAAAAATTCCGATTTGTATGAAAATGTTCATTCATGTTAATCCTTTAGTCAATTTATTTTGATAAAAAGTACATAAGTTGCTGACTTTGAAACATAAATCAATAATTTATTCAGTTTCCATACTTCTTATTTTGAAGATTATGCAATTGACTGATTGATGGGCGAAAGCGTGATATGTTTAACCGTGAAACGTCCAGCTTTTTATAAGCAGTTTCGTAATATCTGAGATAAATAGCAACCGTTGAGTAAGATTTTTAAAATTTAAGTTTCTACGAAGACTGTAAGTAATTTTGGCTTTGAAGTAAAAGAAATTTTTTCTTCCTTCTGTTGAGACGAAATTCTGATGAAATTTTATACCAAAATGAATTATAGATATTTTTCAAAGTATAACTTAAACCGCTTTACAGTCTTCAGCAAAGAAGTAAAAAATAATATATAGACAGTAATTGATTTATCATAGCACTGATTTTTAAAAGCCTTATCAGTAATACTGGATGCGATAGACAAAATCTGACCAAAAATTCGAGTTCAGGACGCGAAATTAATTAAAAACAAGTTATAAAACTTTGACAGAAGATTCGAATCAAACAGTGTGTGAAGTTTTTGAGTTCAAGGTTGGAATGACGACGAGCAAGCACTGAATTTCTATTGAGTTTTGTACCGATCTGTAAAAACTTTCTGTAAAAACTGTAGATAACTTGGTAAAGATGACGTGATTCTTATACATGTCTAAGCAAATGAAACTGAATTCTAAAATTGAAATTCACACAATTTAATCTGTGATCCTACTAATCAAGTGATCCTGCCTTTGGAGAATCGATTGAATTTTTCGGAACGAAACTTTAAAGAATTTTAAGGCAGCTCTGTTATAAAACAATATAGATGATTTTCCAACAGAGTTTGGATCAGTTTTAATTAACAACTTTGTGTTTATAAATAACTTGTAAAATGACAAAGTTATAATCAAAACAAATTTGCTTGTATTTGCTTTGATGATTTATATCAATCACCCTGGTATGATAATTGAAAATTCAAATAAAATTTGGGCACCACTTCCTTTCGAATCCGTCTTAGAAGAAAACGAAACGAACACGAAGGCACCAACAACAACAACTTCAACATGTCCTTGCTCTTGTCGTACGGCATGCCGCTTCGCTGGCTGAACGGCAACTGAATGGATAGTCGACGGCACCTCGGCCTATCATTTTCTTACACCATGCCATGCAGCGATGCCACACATACCGATTTTCCGGTATTTATACCGATTTTTGAGCAAAATTTGGACCAAGAATCGGTATATACCGATTACCGATTTTTGGCAAAACATACCGATTTCATACCGATTTTTAAGATTTTAACTCAAAATTCATTCCACCTCAACATTTCCACTTCATTCAAGCTATCCTCGTAAAGGTCCCGTAGAAAGAAGACAAAGTTCGGCAGATGGCGTGGCGTAACTTTGATCTGTACAACTTTTAAAGTATTCTGCAAAGATCTCCACGGCTCGCTCTCATAATTCGTTCAGTTGTTCGCGCTGTTTTGTTCCTTTGCTCTGTCAAATGATGCACTATTATGGTACTCAACCTCAATGCCAATGGACTAAGCTCAAGGCTGATATTTGACCTTCTGCGACTGCCAATAGAAGTTCCTTAAGGTCAATCTCAATTGACGATCGCAATTATGCTCTTGTCTCGTGAGATGCTAACTTTTCACGGAAATACATATCTACACCGTTTGAATATCATCATAATCCTTGTTCAACTCTTCGCCAGTTGAGGTATGTCGAGATTTGAAGTGCAATCAGATACACGCTACGTAATATCATCGGTATAATCTTCAATCCAATAAATCAATAAATAAATCCTTCTGCATATTATATCATAAGTACCTAAACTGCAAAACCTACAATTATATCATAAGTACCTAAACTGCAGAGATCGCAGAATTAAAGACCACGCCAGGCAAAATAGGTTTCAGACTGAAACTTTCAGATATAGTAAAACTATGTGTTTTTAAATCTTTTTCGGAAGAACACCTTCTTTAAGAGCACATTTCTCATTTATTTTCGCATAAAATTCTTGAATTTTCATATGACTAATGCGTAATAATTTTTCATAAAATAAAATTAATATTTTATTGGCAATTAAAAAAAACCAATCTCTCAACTTTCTACAATCATTTCTTTTTTCTAATCGCTAGAACTCATATCTAATACTAAAAGCTGAATTGGCCTGATTGGCGAAAATCCATCAATAAAACGAAGAACATCAACTTGGGCCCATATTTACCTCGACCGTCAGAAAGCCATTGGATTTGTAAGTGCTCACTACATTAAAATTACCTCTAAGTTGACCTGGTTCTATTATTGCCTTATCGAATTCATCAAATTTACATCCCACTTTAGCTAAACATCAAAGTCTCAAGTTTTTACTTAATTTATATGCCTAACCAACGTGTAACCTGAAGGTGCTCGCCATGCCCCTATTTTTCTTACCAAACGGTAACTATTAAAAATAAATTTCCATTCAGTTATGAGTACTGGAAAGAAACATATATTTCGAATTTTCTGCTGAATTTTCAATTGTTATTTTTGCTTACGTCAGCAAAATCAGATAGTTTTAAAATTAAAAAAAAAATGTACAAGTCATAACAAACATAAAGTTCTGTTAAATTTCTAAACTGTCATTTTGTGTAAACTAGTGTTACTTAGAACCAAGTTACGGAGAGAATGCAATAATATATGCTAAACACATTAAGTCAGCTAGTTTTGGACTAAAAATGATCATTTATAAGAGTTCTTATACTTGCTGTTCATTGCAAGCTTCTGTTTAACCTTCCAAAGCCGTTCGCTAAATATCCGTTTCGGGGAAATATGAGTTGTAATTTGATTTCGTTCTCCTGGCTGTAAATGTTAACCGATTTTGATGATATTATATTCATTGTGTAGGTAATTTATTCTAATTACTCAACATTTTAAAATAAAGTCGATATGTATTACCAGGTTTTCAGAAAATGGTTCAGAAAGTTAAAAGTCCGAAAAATCAATTTTATTTTTAAAATACTCATAACTTCTGACAGCTTTTCTGTATTTAATTATTTCATTGATGTTTGAAATTGTCAAGAATCCATCTGTCCGACAATGTATAGATATGTTGGGGTCCAATGAAAGTTTTTACCGCTATGACAGATCTTCCGGTAGGAAAAAGTCTTACTTTAAAAAAAACGACATCCAGTTTTGGCTTTGCTTAGCTGTATTTCATTTCTCAATGAACCGATTTTAAAAACTCAAATTTTAGTGTTTTGGCGTTAATTTGATCATTATTTTCATAGAACATACTTGGTCTGTCAAAACTACCAGTTCATCACTATATTGGAATGATGATAAAGATGTTTGAAATGTGCGCTTCGGGTCATATTGACCCGAACGGCTTTGGAGGGTTAAAGAAAAATACGTTAGGAAGTTGAAAATGTAAGCATTTTTGAATATCCACCTCAAATACCGATTTTCATACCGATTTTTAAGATTTACATACCGATAAAAGATTTTTTTGGGTTTCAAAATACCGATAGAAATGTGGCATCACTGATGCCATGGATTCGGTTCGGTTTTAGGTTGGGTTGGGGTGGATCAAATCGAACCGCACAAGAACGGGTCTACGGTTCTGTCTGTAACTTGCAAGTTTGCAAACGTACATCGCATCATCGCGCTGCATGCAAGCAACTTGCAGACTGTAGCTATCTTCGGAAATGATTCTTTCTGTTCGGCTCAAGGGATTTTATCTTCGGGCTTGCAAGTTTGCAACTGTTCCTAACTTCGGAGAATCGTTTGTAATTTTCGGAACGTGCAGTCAAAGGATTTTACCGCGCGGTTGGCTTTTACTTGCAGACACGTTCGACGTTCTGCACATAAGGGAGAAAGAATCAGTCTGCAACTTTGCAAGACGATTCTTTCGTGGCTGACGTCGGTCTGTTAGAATCGGCTAAAAGTCGTGCGCTGCATGCTACATGTAGGGATCTCTTTGCACCTCTGCTTCCTGCTCGTTTTAACCAGCTTTAATTCATCTTACCTTCTATCCATCAATAAAATTCCTTAATTTTTAGACGTCCCTACTAAAAAGGACATCACTTTTCACCGATAAGGCTGATGAATTATAGTAACAAACATAAATTACGGTGATAAATATCTTCATAAAATTTTCAATTATATTTACTGAATTTAATAGTATCTTTTTTGTAAATAAACCAATTTTCTCTTAAGTTTGTCTTTCAATTCTGAATTTTTGTGTTTTGAAATTCACAATCTTCTTGAGAGCCTTTAAACTTTCAAGTTTTTGATAATAAAAGCAAAGTTTCTACATTTTGTTCTTTCCAGGACTCAGTATTCCAATTAAACGTTGATAATTTATTCAGAGCTAGAAAATTTAAAATGTTCCGCTTATTTTTATTATCATATATCATTTCATTTGAGCTCATCAAAAAATTTAAATTAATCTGTAAAAAATTCGGAAAATTATTTGATGTAGCTGCTGTAAAACCGATTTTAGGCAAAATGTTTACTTATTTAGTATATACATCATGCTTCATTCATTTAATGTATAGTTTATGGATGGTAAAGAAAAATTATCTTTAAAAGTTTAATTCAACAGTTTTCAAAAATTTGCCAAAAACTACGAGTACCTACACTACTGAAAAAGTAAAAAAAAAAGTTTTATTTCATTCGACAATTTGAATAAACAATTAAATTCAGTTAAAATTTTTTTTAAAGTTTTTTGAAATTCTCGTATTTTAGAGATTTCAATAAAGAAAAAAAAATCATCATCATTATCAATTTTGAAAGAATTTGGTCTTGAGGAAAGTTGATAATTGACTTAAAACCTTCATTTCTAATTTTTAAAGTTTTATCAATAATGCAGAAATTTCTGTAATGATGTTTATGTTTTTCTAAAATTATTCCAAAAATAAAAGCTGATAAAAAAAATTGCATATATGGATTCAGGGCACCCAAATTAATCATAATAATGCATTTTGCACATTTTGAAAATATAAATTTTGTATCCTTGTGTTTTATTTTTCAAAACCCTATTGAATATGTAGATGAGCATTTAGAAGAAAAAAAAAAACAATTTTGGCTGGAATTGTTTTTTTTTTTGGATATTTTATAGCACTTTAAAATTTGTTACAACGTAAAAGACTTAGTAATGTTTAAAAAGATCAGTAATGATGTTTTGTTTGCTATCGTGAGTATTAAACACCTGTCACATGGCTTTTCAACCCCTCTCAGCTCTTGAGTGTCAATATGACACTATTGGAACTTTGGTGGCTTTTAATTTCAATCGGGTGCATCCATATAAAACAATTTATTCTGGGACTTTTAATGAATTTTTAAATCTTTAATTTGCATCATTATTTTGTTTTATGGACGTATCCTTAAAGTTCAGGAAAATAATTTCCTAATCAGACCTTAAATGTCTATATGACATTCCTCGCTTAAAATTGCTAAATATTTTTTTTCGACCGTTTTTCACAAAATTTAAAGTTTTGGAAACCTCATGATGTAACTCAAGTATGTTTCTCAGACATTATTCATCTACAACACTTCAGTTTTCCGTTTTCCAAAGTCTTAAAAAATCCGAAAAAGTTGTTTCGAAAAAACAACTTTAGATCAGTTACGGAATGCTCGAAAAAATTTAACTTAGTTTTCAAGAAAGCTGAAGTTAGAAGCTATATCTTCCACATAAGGATATGTTTTTTATGGAGTTTTGAATGACCACAGTAAATGTAAAAAAAGTGTTAATTTCTCCGTATTTTTCAATCATTAAACCGAAAAAAATTATAATTCACGAAAGAGCAATTTTTCAAAAAAGATTTGAAAATTGAAATAATTTGGCAGATTTTAATAACACGAAACACAGAATTATTGACGAATTTTCAAAGGTATCAGTTTTTCGAGCTTTTTTATTATTTGCAATTTCTCAGGTTTTATTACCCATAAATTTAAATTTTTTACGTTACAAGGTTTCCAAAACTATGAATTTTGTTAAATTTTTTTTTTCACAAGATCGAAACAAGAAAGATATATTGGTTTTTGTCAAACAAAAGTGTCAAATTGACATTCCAGGGACTGTAACGATAAGTTGAATCGATTTGGGACCATGTTTTAACTTCTCAAACCCTGGGCTCTTAAAAGCTTCGTATTGATAAATTTATCCATGATTTTTGCGGAATTTTTGAGAAACGTTTACATGAGTAAATTTGGACTTTCTTGTTTGTATGGGAAAATTGAATATTTTGTACTGAAAAATCATCATAATTTTTGTTTCTTCTGTGAAACCGAACCTGCTGATGGTTTTTGTGCCAATTTTCGAAGTTTTTAAAGAAAATTTTCCGCTGTACAATTTTGTCCAAGACCGTAACTCCGTATCTTATTTGACAAAAAAGTTATTAGATGAAGAATGGGGGCATTTCTATTGGCATTGAAAAACAATACATTCAATTGACCTCACTGCTGAGGCCTAGCGAGGTATTGAATGAATTCTTTTCACGCAATACTTCTCTAGGGACTCGGCAGTGATGTCAATAATTTTTTTTTGTTTTTCAATGCCAAAATACATACCCCTGTTCAAGAGCTTATAATTTTTTTTTGCGTAATAAGATAGAAAGATACGGTCTTCAACAAAGTTGTTCAGCGAAAGATTTTTCCTAAAAAATATATGTATTGGAACAAAAATCATAAGCAGGCTCGGTTCCACAGAAAAAAAAATTATGTTGATTTTTCAGAACAAAATATTCAATTATTGCATACTAACATATAAGTAAAAATTTACTCATGTGAACGTGGCTTAAAAATTCTGCAAAAAAACATCGATGAGTTTTGGAACCAATACGATGCTTTAAAGACCCCAGGGTGTGAGAAATTCAGAAATAACCCCAAATCGACTTAGTCTACTATAACGGGTAAAATTTCTGTGATTAACTAGGTGTTAATATGTAAAATTTGAACTCGATGCATGAACTTTGATGTTAAAATGATTGGTTTCAAGTTCTGAACTTGTTCAAAGACACTTAATAATAAAAACCCATTCTTAAAATAAGGTTTTGTGTGTAAAGATTTGAGATTGAATACAAAATGTTTATCTATTTGCAAATCTAAACTTAATTTCGCCGGAGGCTAGCCAATTTTCTGACATATTTATTAACACATATTTTTGCACCTTTTGGAATCAAGAGTTTACGGTAACTACGATAAATTCATGTGTTTACTTGGTTAAAATCTCCATGGAAGTGGGGTTTAACTAGCAAACCTCACCCCTCCTGGTAACACGGCCTTGGTTTGAGTTATCCTTAAAACAATTTGAAATAAATTTTAGAAGTAAATTATGACAATTTCCAATTATTCATATTTTCACAAGGAAAACACTAAAATACAAACTATGACTACTATCTTGTTTCCCTCAGTGTACAAAGTCGCGTAGAATGGGTTAAATATGTTCATTCAACTTATGTAGGCTTTGAGGGCCATATTCTAATTTTAAATTAATTGAAAAATATCGACTTTTTGGTCATCGGTTCACAAGAACACATAGATAAAAAAGTTTAAAAAAAAACAACAATTTTGCCTTATTCAGCACATAAGTAAAATCTCATGTCGCTAAAGCTATTGAATCAAAATTTACAGCAGCTGTAAATTGTGTAGTGCTCCCAAAATTGAGTGGTTCCAGTCATTTCTCTCAAATACACCGCAAATCGTACTATTAGATCGTTCCGAGCACATCTGAAACCCCAAACGCATCGACATGTTTCCGATGCATCGTGCATGCTAGGTACGAATCGACGACCGACGGTAACTGCAATTTTCCAAAAACTGATACCATATAACGACCCTTCAATTTAATTTAAGTATTTCCTCAGTGTCTCGTAGTCAAATGTGGATAGAGCATACATTTGCTCGAGGAAATGCAGGGAAGAGCACAGTACCGGATGGCAAACAATTCCCACATATTCCGAAAAAGTTCGACACTTTCAAGTCTCTGGCTCTTTGCTTTCCCGGACAGTTGTTTGGATGGATGGATGGAAGCTGGCAAAGTTCCTGCTCTCACACGGAATGGGGACCGGGTTAGTCAGAGTATGCATAGTTCATGTTCTCGCTTCCTTCAACTTTTGATGACACAACACTTTAATCGATTTCACACTGCCGGGCTGCCTAAACTTCGGAACCCGGTTCTAGGTTCTAAAAAGGGGAGGATAGATTGGAAACGCGGGGATGTTAGTAGAAAACTGAACGATGTCATCGCCAAGTCATGGGTCCTCAACTGGTGTAAGGTATAGCAACCAGCATCTGAGCTTTTGCATGATGCAGTCTTTACATTATCGAAGAAAAACGAACGCCCATTCCATCGCTACTGATGCTGGAGACCCAGAACACAACTGCTAGGAAATATAGAGATAGCGCATGTAACACTGAGATAGAGAGCGAGACAGATGGAGCTCACTTCCTCTATTTGCATATGCATTTTGATAGGCAAACAGCGCCAAAAATGTGCACCGTATATGAGCATCGCATCGGGAACTCCAGCAGTTCATTCACGTTTCAAAACGACAGGGGCGTCAAATTTGGAGCATAAAGTTTGGCCATAATTATTTGAAATAAGCGGATATTAACTGGTTAAGTTGAAATAGAGAACTAGTACAAAAAAAATTAATGGGGGGAATTTAAAACTTGATCGATATTAAATTATCTAAGATAATATTTTTGTGTGGCGATCGTAGAATTATTTAAATAATCACAAAAACATAATAATAGAATTCTCCGACCTTAGAGAGAGGGAGCATTCATCAAAAATCAACAGAAAAAATGATGAAACAACACAAACCATTCTGAGTTGATTTATATGTCATTTTTCTCAAAAGCGTGATTTGCATAAAAAAATTGATTTATCATGAAGAATTACCTCTCTCAATTTGGTAACAGGGTGCTTTCACTATTTGCAACGTGAGGCTAAACTGAGCGGCTAACTTGAGTAAGAGATCGTCACACGTTTTTGATGTGACGGGGCTTCCCGGGAAATACACCCGCCACACGAACATGGGTTCCATGGCGACAATCGTGTTAAGGAAACATCTCTTATTATGGGATGGAGTGAGGAAGAGTATTCATAAAAGCTAATATATTTAAATGGAGGCGTTTTCTTCGAAACATTATTTCGTATAAAAGGGAGGTCAGAATGACTTGAAGGTATATTTTGCTTCAAGGAAAGTTTGTAAAAACTTTTTAAGAGTGAAAAACTTTAAAGAAGAGGGGCTCTCATACAAATTGAACTTAAGCTCATACAACTTAATCAATTTTCAGGTTGTTCAGTCCGCAGAGTGGTCTGAAGTAAGGACGCGACGCGAAGAAGGAGAGCGGGGAGAAAACAACATCAGCCAATCAGCACGCAGCGCGCGACGAGCCGAGGTTATCAAAACCGCGGTCTCGCTGTTCGCGCAAGTTTTGTTTATTTTCAACCGCCAACACGAGAGCATCCCGAGAGAGCAGCGAGAGAGAACCAGCCGGAAAGCAGTACCAGGAAATAGCTGCTGGCATCATTGTCGTCGTGCTCGGACAGAGCCGATAGCATGGCGAGAGCGAAACGGTGTTCGCTCATCCAGAGAACATCCGAGAAAGTTCCAGAGTGTGAATAAATGAAAGTAGAGAAAAATTCATCGTTATGAGAAGTTAAAGTGAAAGTGTTTTCTTCGTGCTGCTGCTAAAGGTCCTTGCTTCCGGTTCTCTGTTGCCCCACCCCAAATGGCTCTTTTCAGAGCTATGAAAGAGTTTAGTTACTGTGGCGGTGTTCGCTCATCCAGAGAGGGTTGTCACAGGGGTTGTCAAGCCGAGGCCCAATCCCACAAGGGGAGCGGGCAACCAGTGGTTGTTTTTCATGCCACCCACCGTGATACAGTCCACCCTCTCCACTGTTGATTTCCAAAGAACTAGGATCACGAAATTTACAGTCGTTCGAATTTTACTATTATTAATCAAATATGGAGCACAAGAGAATTTTTAAATAACGAGATAGTATAAGGTTATGATCGTATGATAGTATTGGCGAAAAATTGGCCTCATCCATTACCTCAAATTTTGATTTGCTGGTGGCCTCACGAGTGATGCTAGGTGCGTTAATAAAATCAGTATTTGCTTGTTTTAAACTAATTATAATATTTCTGAATTGATTGATTTTTTAACTATCAACAGCTAAACGTTTGATTTCATTACGGGGCGTCCCTAATTGATGAAGATTAGCCATATTTTGCCAATGAATTTTCAAGGTGAATTCAAAACATCTGAAATATATTTTCATGTACTACTTGATAGATTAAAAAAGAGTTGTTTCTAACTTCTAAACGAATGCAAATTCTTTCACTGTTACAAAATAGTAAATGAGTGAATGCCCCGTCTATGTTGACTTTGAAAATATTCGCCTACATGCTCTGATTACATTAAACATATCCACATAATTAGCTACATCGTTTAGGTGTGGGATATTGTTATTTCGTTCAGATAAATGATGCGTTAAATTTCACATTCGAATAGAAATCTACGGGAAAGTTGCAAATTCTCAGTATTCATGAAAAGGTTTTTCAATAACAATGCAATTGAAAAAATATAATCATTTTCCAAATATCAATTCACTTGGCACCCCTGAACACCCAAAAAAATCAAAACACGAACATCTGTGTATCGCTTTTCCACAGGGCGAATTTATCGATATTAGCACCGGAAAATCGCGTTTATCGTGCGCCCTTCTCAAAAATCGATTCTGTTCTCCCATGGTTTGAGGTTAGGGCTGAGGCCTCCTGCTAAGGTGGTGTTCGTGTGGAACTGTCAATATATCCTAATAAAACCTTCTATAGAGTTGTTTTTGACATTTCGTACGCACACTTGCTGAGCGTGTACAGATGAGACGGGACAATTAACCTCAAAAACTCTCGGTACAAAAAATGAACAGCCGGTCAACGAACATGGTCGTTTTTAAGGTTAATTGTCCCAAAACTGAAAAGTGTTGATGGAACAACCAGCATAATATCACGAACACTATCAGCGGCAAATAGGACTATTGAGCTCTCCTGAAAGAATCCTTTTTTTAAAAAAAAGGAAGTCTCAATGAGCCAGCGATGCCAGATCTTCGGATTTCTCCGTAGATCTTAGGATTATAAACATTGCTACGGAGCTATGGATCGGTGCTCGAAATGGACGGATTTCCAACGGATCATCGAAAACATTATGAGAATTCTGCGAATAAACGAAAATTCTACCTGACGACCAAAAAAAAGGTCATCAAGTTTCATGCCATTTTCCAGTGATAAACCCCCCCCCCCCCATACATTACCAATATGAAACACGATACCGTAAAACGGGGTAATTTGATCACCGGGGTAACTTTGACCAATAATGAATTTTTCCACATTATCATCAATAACTCAGTCTATAGTTTGAATTTTTGAAAACTGTTTTCTACGCTTGAAAGCCTATTAATTGAATATCAAATAGGCAAAATTTGGTTTGTATTTGAAATTTTTTTCTGTTAGTAAAAATCTAATATTTAAAAAATAAGGACATTTTCCAAGAGAAAGCACGTATTGAACAAATGGATAGGAACCCAATCAACTCGTTAACTTTGAAGAATAAATGAAAATGGAAATAGAGGGAGGGCCTAGTGGAATGTGTGTAGATAAAATTTCATTTGTATTTTGTAGCTCAAAATAATTAGGAATAATTAAAATTTTTGCCCCTAAATGTAGGCAGCATCATAGTTATTTTTTCGATTATAAATATTTTTTAAATAAAACGTTAACGACCAAGGTTAAACTGATAAAATAGTACATGTAAATATTATGAAGGTGTTTTGTATCCTTTATGATCAAGAAAACTCTTTATAACCGTCGGAATAGAGAATGATCAATGTCACCCCAAAGCATCAAATTATGAACAGAGACGAAAACGATTTTTAAATAAAAACTATAGTAGTCTTATAAATTTCTGCAACCATGTATTTCGTTTATAGGAGTTGAGGACTGATTTTAAAAATATAAAACATGCCACATTATCCTTAACAGAAAAAATAATCTAAATATATTGAAAAAAGTGATCAATCTTACCCCGGATTGCGGTACTCATCAAGAAATGTTAAGAGAATTTATTATTAAACTTATGAACCAAACTGCTGAAACCCAAGTTACAACGCAGGAGTTGAGTTAATTTTAGTCAGGACTATTCATCAAGTCCTTATACAAATACTCATTAAATACATAAGCGATGGCTTTTTATCACTTTCCACTTGTCATATTCCCAGGGGGATGGCATCCCAATCCTTTGTTATTGAAATAGACACACGATAAAAAATAGTGTGACTATTTCAAAAACGTTGTCATGATAATTTTACCATATCTGCGTTTTAGTATTTTCAATCACGGCATAGTATAACATTAATTGAGTAAAAATGCGAATGAAACAATATTGCAATTACTATGTACCTGGAAAGCTTCTACAACTCTCAATGTTTGTAGACGGAAATACTATAGTCTAGGATTGTTCGATCTTCTGTAAAAGATCGATTCCCAAGATCGATTCAGCTGAATGGTTCCAGGATCGATCCACCTAAAAAATCGAAGCAAAAGAATCGATCTTTGCAAGATCGATCTATTAATTTTTTTTGTGAGAGGTGCTGCCTGAGGGTTGCTTTATGCCGAAGTAAATAGTGGAAAACGGCAGAAAAGCTCATACATTTGATACACACAAATCAAGCATTCCAGATTGCCCGATTTTATCCGGGCTTGTCCGGATTTTCAGAGAAATAAAGGAAAAAGCCCGGCTCAGCCCGGTTGCCCGGAGATTGAGGAAAATAGCGTGGATTTTTCTGGGTTCATCCTCATTATTAGAGAAATCCAGACCAAAATCTAAAATTTTTCTGCAGAATTCCTGGTTTTTGTACCCAATTACAATATTCTTTAAGCCTTGTTTTAGAATTGTTGAAAAAAAAAATCAATCTCGCTAATGTGCTTCGGTAAAAAATAATTTATAATATGCTCATCTTTCATCTTTTCTCTTGATTTTTATTAGAAATAAATGACTGGTTTTAGTCAATAAATTTGAAAACAAATGCACGGTTTTCACCACGATTTTGGGTGTTCAGCTATCATCTGGAAGGCTCAAGTTCAATCCGTCAAGTAACAAGTTTTTCAAGTATTATTTTCACTTAGCGTAGAGGTAATTTTAGAATATTAACTTTAGGAATGTAATAATTCAAATGTAAATATAAAATTATCGCTTTATTTTTCTAGAAAACTTTTTAATGTGGTCTCTTGTAAACATCTTTCTACCGAGCATCGACTATGAAACTTTAAAGTTTCGATATAAGAACTGAAATCTTGAGTTGAGTAAAATGCTATAGTTGCCTAATTCAAGGCTGATTAGGCTTTCAAGGCAACATTCTATGAAACTTTAGATTACTTGAGCATTCGATAACAGTTCAGGTTTTCCTCAAGAGTATGAAAGTAAAAAACGCTTTCTATTAAGTCGGTCTCAATTATATTAGCGACATGGTAGCACCGATAATGAAAAGCAGTCATTCGGATGGTACAGGTATCAATATTTTACACGAAACTTAATCTTAAAATCTGTGGAATAAGTAGAAAAAAAACTTCAAAAGATCGAAAGATCGGATCGAAAATAAACCGATTTAATCGATTTTTCCAAGGCTAAAGGATCGATCCAAAAAATCGGAAATTGAAGATCAAAAGATCGATCTCGCAAAGATCGATCCGAGATCGACCAATCCTACTATAGTCATGATACTTTCATCATAATTTCTATAACAATTAGCGTCCGCATAGTAATTTAGACTTTGTGGCTCATATTCATATCATCAAAATACTACGGACATGGTATTTTTGAGAACAAAACATATTTAACTCAAAAACATGAGTGCCTGTTTTAAATTTTATCGTCGGGTATGATATTTTAACTATTGTGATCATTCTTATCGTTTGAATAATTGATGATCAATAATCATCGAATACGTGTTTTTTTCTAACGTTTTTAACTTGTTACTACAAATGAGCCATTATTTTTACCATTGTCAATTGTTGACTATTTTTAGTTTTTTTCATATCATTTTTCAGACATATTTTGATTTTTTTTGTTTTCCTTCTAGTGATTGTTGTCATATTTGTAGGCGCTTATATTTGTCTTATGTTGTTTCAAAAACCCATCCGTGACAATATTAAGCTGGGTAACTAGTATCTTAATCTAAAGTTTTGTTATTACATTACAGGAAAACATTGGGAAAGAATTAATAAACTGATCGAAGATAAAAACTATGAAACGACCTATTTAATCCAAATTTCAGTTGTGTTTTATTCAAAAACATAGTTATATCTCCAAAACATCAGTTTTACAAAAAACTCAAAAATGAGACTTCAAATGGCTTCTATTTATGTTGACACTTGGTTTGTGCTTCACCGAAAATAGAATTATTATTTCCTTTATGATGATTGTAAATAAGTTAAATTAAAACTAAGAATGAGATAAATACATAAAGGTAAAATGCAGAATAAATACTCAAGTTCTCAAATCAAATCAAAACCATAATTTCAATTTAAAATCTATTAAATAATGCCTATGTAGCAACCTTGCCAACCAACGGCGATGAAAAATTTCATAACAAATCAGGATATATGTATTTCGGCAACCGCTAACACATTCTTTTATATGGTTTCGACACTTGGAAAATTCTTAATAAATGTCTAATCAAAATAAAATGTTGATGAAAACTCAAGTTTGGTGATTCAGCGAAAATTTGTTGTAAAAAAGTTCCAATAGAGAATAAATTAGAATCTTAATCGATATCAGAGCCTTGATAAGAAATGCCAAATTTAGTACTCAAAATTTAAGTGTTTATTTTAATTTCATAAGGAGTTGATTCGAAAAAATGCAACATTTTGTTTTGTTAATAACTGTTGAATGCATGGAAATTGATGAAATTATCAGCAAAGCTACCTAGTAATGATATGTTTATATGTACAATTTTTGTGATGTTCTGTTAAGGGGTTTTTGAGATAGAAGAAGTTTTTCGACTTTGATATTTGGCATCACGTGCGCCATCTAGAATGCATACTGTTAACCACCCATTTTTTCTAAATCAAGGCTATTTGTGATTAAATTTTCCGTTTCCTGAAGCTTGACTTTTAAAATAACTCATAACTTTGAATTTGGTCAAAATTATAACTGATAACAAATTCAGCCGATTGTCCTCATTCGGCACAAAACCAACATATTTGACTTTTTATAACCCCTCCACAGTTTTTGCGTAATGGCACGATTCAAGATCCAACTTAAACACAGTGCATACTTTGTGGGACTTATTGAAGTGCTTTGAAGAGAAAACGCTATTCATCGTGTCAATCGATATGAAACACTGTGTGATTTGCAGTTTACACAGATCGTTAGCGTTCTCAAGTACTAGACATAAAATTTGTCAATTGTTTCTCCTTGTTTTACTCCAAGAAATACAGACTTTTCAACGAGGTGTTTCTGGTTAATAACCTGGCAGATGACCGTTTAAGAATTCGTTTATCTGTTACCACTACAATTTTTTTCAATATATCTTCCCACTTGCAGTAAAAATATTTTGCGCACGATTTGACCACCGTATTTTGTTTATTTTTCCGATGGGCAGCTTACTTTGGAAAAACGGAGTCAGGTCTGCTAGACGAACCTGTCAAAAAAAATTTTTTTTATCACTTCTTCTATTGATACTTTCGGATTGAGCTTGAAAAAACCTCTTACATGCCTGAATTTTATGGAAAAAAATCATTTTCACTATTATTCAAATTTTAGCTTACTGTTTGATCCTTTAGGAATTTTTAAACTATTGACCATGTACTTTGGCCGAATAATTGATTTCCAGCTGATTTTGGTTCTCTTCCGGGACTTCCTTGGATTTTTCTCGATTCTTATTCTCGATTCTCTTTCTGAAAAATCACTTAACAGATTGCCCTCTAATGTTGTACACGTACACTTGGCATTTTTAGGTAGCTTCAGAGATAATTCCAGCAATTCTCATCCATGCATTCAAAAGTTATTTACAATACAAAGTGATGCATTTTTTTCGAATACACTACTTTTATCTTTGGCACCAAAAAATCGGTTTCAAGTGTTTTAATTTTTTTTTAAATTGGAATGCGAAATTCAGAATAAGATTGTAATAAGATAAAATATCAAAAAGAGAAAATTTAGACTTGATTAATAGTATCTACTGTTTCAGCTGACGAATAGAAAATTGAAAACATGAATTAAGAAGGAATATAAAGCCATGAACTATGAATCCGTTGAGAAAAACAAAGCAAAAATTGTATCTTTATTGCTAAATTGAGAAAAGATTTAAATATAAACAAAGAGATATTTATGTCACTTATTCACTAAATAAAGCTCTGAATTTATTGCATTTTAACCAGATTTCAGGATATTAAATTGAAGGAGGGCTATTTTGAAAAAGAAATGCTCAAAGTCAAAAATATAATCATCGAAAGTCTGACATTCAAATATTTGACTACAAATTATAGTAGCTTTTCCAAATATCGCAATCAACCAATGTTTGAGTGTGAACTGGAAACTAGTACCGTGGAATGTAGAGAAAGATTTAAGAAATACATGGCTTAATCCGACGTGAAATCAAACAATTATTTGACTCAGTAAACGAAGAGAAAATTTTGTGTTATTTGTTATCAAGTAGGTAAGCGTTGCAAGTTGCAAGATTTATCAGGAATTGCCCGGAGCTCCAATAAAATATGAAAGAAGTAGGGGAAAGTGGGGTATCGTGGGCCATGGGGAAACGTGGGCCACTTTTAATATCTCAGATGTGTGTTGAGATAAAAATCTCAAACCAACTGTCATCGTCGTCGCTTTGCGTGAGCATGTATTCCTATATGTTGTTGACTGAAATACGCATCATATGCTTCTTTTATTAATCAAGCTAAAAAAAGTTAGAAAAATTTACTTACATAATTAAAAAATTCATCGATGGGGAACCTAAAGTGCATAACAAAAATATGCTCATACGCTTATGATCTTAGTTTTTTCATGATCTTTCAAGTGAAAAATAAAATTTTTGATGAAACATCAATAAGTCATCGTGGGAATCGTGGGCCACACATCTTGAATTACCTATATTTTTATGTTTTTATACACATTCAGAACTTAAAATACGTTTTACCTATCTGTAAAGTTTTCTTATGCAAAATGAAGAGTTATGATAAATATTATATCCATCCTATATAAGAAATTTTGCCAAAAACGTTCGCGAGCCAGATTTTGGAATCTATGTGATCATACACAGCTCTCTTTTTTATTTCATCATCTGAAATTGCTTTTAAATAACGAAATGAATTAGGAAATCACAGTTTTGGGTCAACTTAAACTTTGCATGTTATTTGGTCAATTTGGATTTGGTGGCCCACGATTCCCCACCAGTTTTCAAAATCCAAAAAATATTCTTTTTTTCAAATAGTCAGAATTTGGGGACAATAATTTATTTAAAAAAAATACCTTATGATACCTTGAAAATGTAGAAAACAATACCATTTTTTATTTTTATTTTATCTTTTATATTAAAGAAGTTATGGAACAACGAAAAAAAGTGGCCCATGATTCCCCACTCTCCCATACTATTTTCTTCACTTTTTCCATGAATTCCATTTTATTCCGGATTTGCTTTTGGTTTTCGATTTGGATTTGCTTTCGGATTTCGATTCGAGAAAAACAAGAGTTAAATCTACAAATGTTTCAAGTTTTTCTAGAAAAAAAACATTTATATTTATTTGGCCAGAATACGAGTTTCGATATATAAGGAATGTTTACACTTAAGACCCTACTTAATTTCTCTATGTTCAAAATTTCGTAGCCGTCATTTCAGGGGAGCCTAAACTATTTTATTAAGCGTTTCGATACAGATTTAAATTTTTAATTCCCAAATCTGGTTTTCCATTACTCAATGTAGTGTTATTTAATTGATGTTATTTTTTCTTCCTCGGGGGTCTAAAAATTGCACAAAGCTTAAAAATTTTGAAATTTTTACATCAATCACAAGCTTTTGAGAGAACCTTTATCGTCTCGATCTGATTTATCCTAACTTGAATATTCAACAAGTGTTTCTGTAGCTAAACATGAATTAAAATCAGTTTAATTTACATTAAATTTTTAAATAAAAATGATGTCGGAGGCATTTTGAGCTATGAATCTTAAGATAACAAAAGGAAACAAAAAATCATATTTTTATAAGGTGCAAATAATATAAGACCTTATCATGATTTATTATGGGGTGCTGATCCCAAATAATCATTAAAAAAATTCTATCAGGTCTGATTTTTTAGATAACTTTTGAAAATGTATAAAAATCATTGAACAAATTTGTGCACTTTTTTTTTACAAAGCTGGAGAACATTTTCAATATTTTTAAAATAAAATATTTTAACTCAATGATCAACTTTTCCGAAAACTGCGAGCAATTTTGACTTGTGATAAAAAAGTTATTAAAGTTTTCTCTTTGTTATTTTATTTCAATTCTGCTTAATACAGTAATTATGAAGAAATTTAAAGAAATTTTAAAATAAATTGAATTTTTGATATTTTAACAACCAGAGGTCGAATCGTTTCGCAATTTTCAAACAAGTTGTTAAATGTGTTTATTATTTATTTACGTCTTTGGTTGTCTAACCGTACAGACTAGTTGCTTAAGCCTAAGAAACTCTGCTTAAAACTAATTTAAACCTACGTTTACACATATTAAAATCAAACAAATGACTCACTGAGTTAAAAATTTCACAACATTTATCAATTGGATGGTTCCGGCCATATACAGTACGGTGATAGGGTATCCATAGGAACTGACGTCGCCGAAGTGTCCTCGTGGAAACGTATATATTGACACGTTGCAGTATGTATGCGGAGTCAACACGGTGGGTTAAGGTATCAAAAATGAAGGCTTGCTGCAGTTCAATACGACGCTTTTCTAGTGTAGTTAGGCCTATCAGAGCACACCTTTGCTCATAAGGCGGGAGTCGGAGCGGGTCATTCCAGGGAAGACGCCGGAGAGCGTATCTTACGAAGCTACGTTGAACTCGTTCGAGGCGGAAGCATTGAGTGCTCTGAGAGGGAGCCCACACCTGGACAGCATACTCCATGATACTACGAACGGACGAGCAGTAGATGGCTTTCAGTGCATATATGTCGTCAAAATCCCTTGTGTTTCGGCGAAGAAATCCAAGTGCTGCAAAGCCCTTTGCCACGGTTAGCGCTATGTGCTCGGCGAAAGTGAGCCTGTTGTCGATTTTAATCCCTAGATCAAGAATAGATTTTGTATTTTCCAAACAGAGGCCGGATAGCTGGTAGTCAAAATTTATAACATTTCTTGATCGGGTAAAATTAATGATCTTGCACTTTTTCGCATTTGCTTGCATTCCGTTCATCTGACACCAGCTCTCTAATGTAGCGATGTCCGCTTGCAGGGCGAGGCAGTCTACAGTGCTGTGAATCTTTCTAAAAATCTCCAGATCGTCGGCATACAATAGAGTGTCGGATTGAAGAGTTGCGCACAGGTCGTTCACAAAGATTATGAAGAGAAGCGGTCCAAGGTGACTCCCCTGAGGAACTCCAGATGGGATGGCAAACGTTTCCGAGCGCGAGTTTTTAATTTTCGTGAAGGCACGACGGTCCGTGAGATATGATTCAATCCATTCAAGCGCCCATTCAGGAAAACCTAGCTGATCCAGCTTAGCTACAAGTATTTTGTGCGGGACACGGTCAAACGCTTTTGCGAAGTCTATATAAACAGAGTCCACTTGAAAACCTTTCTCCATGCTGTTACTCAAAGAGCTTATATAGCACATCAGATTGGTTACGGTTGAGCTTCGCTTCATAAAACCATGTTGAGCCTCAGATATAAATGGTTTTGCAGCGGCATATATTCGTTCATGCATTAGGACTTCAAAAATCTTAGATATTGAGTTCAAAATTGATATAGGTCGGTAATTATCTACGCAGTTAATATTTCCTGATTTGTGAATCGGTGAGATGGACGCAACTTTCCATGCTCTGGGAAAAGATCTTTCCGATAGTGACCGGTTTATTATACTACAAATCGGGGCAGCTAAAGGTGCTGCGCAAAGTTTCAAAAAAGCGGTGGGTATGCGATCTGGACCAGAACCTTTAGTTGGGTCAAGCGAAGACAATTGTTCGTAGATATCCTGCTCAGTGAAACACGGTAAAGGTAAGTTGATATCGTACGATTGAATAGAGGCGATGTAGTTGCTGTCAGAGTCGGTACTAGCTGGACAATATACACTTTGGAAGAATTCAGCGAACATATTAGCCGATTCAGTCGAGTTAGAGGCAGTGACTCCATTAAACCTCATGTCTGCAGGAATAGATGCGTTCCGTTTTCTTCGATTAAAGTATTTCCAGAATGACGATGGATCACGTTTGAGGTTTTGTTGAAGCTGAGAAATGTGTTGGCGGAAGAGCAGATCGTTCAGGTTTTTGAATTCATTCTCTAGGGATCTCAAATGGCATCTGCGATTTTCAGAACGATTCTTGTTAAAACTTTTACGTGCCTTTCGTAGCTGATTTCGTAGCCGTCTTAGATCGGAGTTCCACCACTCGTGCTTTTTTGGTTTGAAACTCTTCGGGCGTTTCAAGGGAATGTTTTGTCTTAAAACCGAGTAGAGTTTTTCATAGAAAACATTCAGAGCAGAATCCACATTGTTGGCAGCTTCAAGAGTATTCCAATCTATCGAATTGAGCGCAGCAGTAACAAGACCGTAATCGCATTTATTGAAATCGAAATCAAAATCTCCAACAGGTTCTTCCTGATCACACACATGATCGACGATTTCAAGGCATATAGTGTATGATTTATGATGACGATCCGTAGGAATAATCGAAACAGGTGACTCAAAAAAGTTCAGGTTTTCGGGATTATTTGAAAAAACGAGGTCTAAAAACCGCATATTGGCGTTCGGTATACAACAAATTTGATGCATACCTGCAGAAAGAATCCTTTCAGTTAGAGCAATTTCAGCTTCGGATGATGGATTCGACGGTAGTAAACTGTTTACATCGTGATCAAAGGACCATTGGAGGTGTGGGAGATTATAATCACCGACAACTATGACTGTGTCACGAACAGAAGCTAAGCTCATGATTTCTTGGACGGCAGTGAAATGGCTTCCATAATTTCGGAGGCTGCTGTTAGGTCGAAGGTATATGCAGCACAGGAACAAAAAATTAGAGCCAGTATTGACTTTAACAACGGTTTGTTCCAAATGTTCGCAGTTTTCGATATTAAGAGAGGATGCAATAAGTTCTTGTTTTACGGCAATCATCACTCCACCTCCTCGTTGAGCATTGCTCGTTTCAGAGGTACGATCACAACGGAATATAGTGTAGTTTGACGTTAGTTCGCTGTTGTGAATGTTTTCATTTAACCAGGTTTCTGTGATCAAAATACAATCATGATCACTTGCGGCAAGAGCGTTGTTAAAAGCAGCGGTTTTGGTGCGCATTCCACCTGCATTCTGGTAGTATAAGGAGAAAGTACGGCGAAAACTCTGGTTCGATGATACTATTCGGTTTGCATACGAAGAAACTGGATCTGCGATCGAAGATACAGTGGGGACGGGAATTATTGTGTCGGAGTAATGTAGGGAGTTGTTTGAGCGGTTAGATTCAGAGTTACAGGCTGCTGCTTTGGTGCCCAAAAAACCTCGCTAGATCCGTTGCCAGTGAATTCTCTGAAACGAATTCCAACCGGCCAAGTCTCAGTGGCTAGTGCTTTGCTTTTTAGATCGACGTGCATATCCACTTTGAAAGGCACAAACGAGAGGGTGTTGAGATTCCTTCCCCTGGGTACAAGCTTTCTCAACTTCACGTTTTCGTCACCAAGATGACTACGAATCATTTCCAAAACTCTATCATCTGAAACGCTTGGATGAATTCCTGCCAGATAAAGTGAAAACGTGGGTACAGTGGCCTCAGCACTCTGTGACGAGATATCGGTATGCTCTGAGTTAGTACCTTGTGCGCAAATGCGAGGAGGGGGTGGGCGACGAGGGGTTGAACTACGATCATCATCAAAACGACGGCGCTTGGTGCTCTGCACAGGAACATTTAGTTGATGGGACTGAGGAGTAACTTTCGGTGTCGGGAAATTCTTCAAACCGGAACGAATTTCGCTGCGAATCGCTTGAAGAATACTGTCATGAATTTCCGTTTTCAATGACGATTTGAAAGAATCAATAAATTCGTCATTGACCGATGATACAGATAACATGGCATTTTTGAAGCGTGCCTCCGAGAGCAAATTTTTGCAGCAGGTGCAGATCCAAATTAAATGAGAGGTTTTGGATTTTGCTGCCACAAGGGATTCCGATAAACCTGAACATCTCAGACATACTTTGGTTGAACAGAAACCTTCACAAACAATAAAGTCCCCTTCGAAATTTTGGGCACATTTTTCACACATATGCGGCATATTGAAATGTTAGTCTACAATTCCTCCAATGCTGAGCAACAGATGTCGTTAGTGTTGTGAAAAAGATCGGTAGCGTACCGACGCGGGTTGGTTGAAGATTGGGATATTGTTTACCTTTCGGCGACGCTGTAAACAATCGGGCGACGGCGACGCTATACTCACTGCGTACGAGAGCTTGATGGCTGCTGTTGTTTTGGTCTGGGTTTTCGGACGGGAAATGATGAGACGGTGGCGATGATCGGCTATATTTTCAGGCTTTGCGAGGTACAGCGATAACAAGGGTAATGTTTTTCAGCAAGTACAGGTGAGCAATTTTATATTTTATCTGCTGCGACTGTGAAACTTGGCTAGGAGGCGATTTTCGGTGGTCCGTAGTTGGCGGTTGATTTTAGCACAGAGTTGACAAATACGGTATAGAGGGTTGCGGGTGAGGTGGGAGAGCTTGGGCGGGGTGAGGTGGCGTTGGCATCTATCAACCACTTCTCAGCCAGCGCAATTTAATCCACATGAATTACTAACCTCTTAACCGGTCGAACGGAGCTAACTCGATGTGCGTGGGCGAGCAGGGCGTTAGAATCAGTGAATCCAGGTGAGCCAGTGGGAAAATGATCGATATTGCGGCGAAAATTATGCAAAATAGCAGAGCGGTTGGAGCTTATAAACAACAGATGATTTCAAACATTCAAAGACTTTCTTGAATGAGGCAAGGAATAGTTTGAATCTTTTCTATTGGAATTTTTCAAAATTGTAGGTTTAAATTTTTTTAAGCGTTATATCTCAGAAGCAAGGATATTAAGGTAAAGTTTGAATCCTTTTTAGAATGAAAGATAATGAATTGAGACAAAATCAGCTTTAAGTATTTATGAAGGTTTTTCGAGTTTATCAGTTATCAGTTAATTATCAAAGATCAATTTGAAGCAAACCTGATCAATTTTGAAATTTGCACTTGCTTTTCACCAATACTAGAGGTGATAAACGAAATGGGACGAATGTTTTGAGTTCAGGATGCCATAGTTTTTCCAAAATCAGCTTTTGAAACAAAGGCACCAAAATGACTATTCCCTTGTGCAAGGATAGGGCTTGAGATATAGCTCAGTTGGCAAGTCAGTTGCTTCCTGAGCCGATGTCCGCGAGTTCGAGCCCAAGAGTAAACATCGAACACAGTTGTACCGGATAAGTTTTTCAATAGCTGTCCGCCAACTGCAGCGTTGATATAAAGTCGCGAATGCCACAAAGGTGGTAAAACGTCTATAATCGAAACAAAAAAAAAAAAAAAAAAATGTGCAAGGATAGTAAGAAAACTATCGAATATTCAATTCCCCATGCAACGACGGCAAAGGGTTTACAAAATAATGCTCTTGAATGATAAGTTTTTCATGTGTTGAATTCGAGTGTAACGAGTTATTGGAAGAAAATATTAGTCAGCATAAAAAGGCACAGTTTTCAATTTCGTTTGCCAAATTCAGTCTTTGTCAGAAAATCGGTTTAAAAGAGATTATTTTCGACACTTTACTTGAACATGGTGTTATATTTGTTTTAAACTAAATGGAATGGAAAAACTTATGGATTATTTGACCATTTCAGGCTTGAAACTGGAAATTGCAACTCTCTCTACTCATGACTCATTGAGCTGAAATTTGATTGAACTCAAAAACATTTAATGAATACTTTTTTCCACATTTTCTGAAATTCGAGCCTAAAGTTTAAAAATGAGAATAAACCCTCCTTTAAAATCGATTTTAAATTTTTCTTTGTGATTTGATTATTTTTAGATTAAATTTGGTTCGATTTCAGAAACAACACTTTCAAAAAAAATCTTGCGTTTAAGTTTGCTCAACGCAAATACTCCAAATATAGTTTAAAAACTTATGTGATTCACCCTATTATGTTTTCAATCTTGTGATATTTATGCTAAGCTGTAAGTGATCGGTAAGAATTCAGATAATCAAGGTAATAAAGAGCCTCAAAAGTTTAATATAAATGTTGTTTGCTACCTTATCTAAACATTAAGAAATTATTTAAACTTGCTGAACAATGTATGGTATATTTTTTGATTATCAAACCAATCAAACCTTCTTATATCTCAAGTGTTCATTCTGTAAAAAAATCATTTTGTTGGTTAAATCCATAAAAAAAAAGTTGAATCCACCACTGGTAGCCCTTCCGATGTATGCATGCACATTCCATTGAACTTTCTTTCAGAATTGCTCTGTCTTAGAAGAGTCGAACGAAAGCAGCCTTTCGGGTTGAATCGAGCACATTGTTTCCAGGAGGAGGGATACTTTTTCCGAGGACACACAGGATGAATCTTTCCCGGAGAAGACTGTTTGTACATGACAAACCCTAAATTTCACCCTACCTTCCGAAAACTTTGTTTCTAGTTGTGGAGGGCGAGCTAGTGAGTAAATATTTGATGGATTCGAACGACATGTCAGTACTTCAAAGAATGTAACTGCACCAGAATCGTGAATGGCTTGCCATTTCGGACGAAAGTGTGAATTTATAGAATATTTTCTATCACATGCTATTCATTATAAAAATTATTGATAATTTTATCCTCGTTGTATTTAACGCAATGATGAAAGGTTACAAAAACTTCAAAAATAGATTTTGTTTTAAAATTTGTTTCAATACCTCGAGTCCAACATTAGTTACGTTATATTGAATTATTTTAAAGAGCGTCAGAAGACGGTAAAAAGTCTCCGAGGAGATAAATAATTTATTATTAATTTTTCAATCTTTCCAACGCAGGTGCACGAAAAAGCACCGGCAAAGATTGCTCGGGACGAAACAAAACAAAACCAAAAGAACGTCAGTAGACCACAACATCAATCTCAATCAAAGCTAATTGTGATATTTTGCAGAAAATTAATTGTGACTTATGCGAAAGACATCCAAAGATAGCATCATACAAAAAGGAGACATAAAACGAAGAAAAAAAGCCACTTAATAGGAGCTTGTAGCCGGAAAAGCAAAGTCTCTCAGTCTTAAAAAAAAACATCTCAACTTTGGCCCAAAGTTTGTCGCCCCAGTGAAAGAAACAGTGTGTGAGTAAACAAAAATTGTATCACTTCATCCCCCCATTCTGGATTGGAGCTTTGGCAAACAGAGACAGAAAAAAAACAACCAATAAGGATGAGATCAGTTTCCGTTGCTAGCTGAAAGAATGGCGACTTCTAGCTGAGAAGGAAAAAAAATCACAAACGACTTCAACAACGACCAAACCAGCCTCCATAACTCAAAGTCACGGCAAATAATTCAGTAGTGTCGCCCAGACTGCAAAACATTCCCCCCGATTCGACTGTTTCGAGATGAAAAAGTTGATAACGTCCAAAGTGTGAACACAGTGGCGAACATGGAAAAGAAATTGAAAAGTTTTCCCTCTTCCTCCCAGCTAGACTCTGTGTTTTGTGTTATTTTGCTCTACTTCCGGAGCATCCGGAGAAAGTCGTTTCTTGAATCATCCGGCGCTGGTCCAGAGTATTCTTTCTTTGAAGTTCTGTCGCTTGACCGTCGTCGTTCCACTGCCCGGGAGCTGTCCATTTGGCTTTCGGTTCGCTTCGCTGACTATTGGGAATGGAGACGAAGAAAGCTTCCGAAAGACCAATCAGTCGTGAAAATGTCACTCGTTCTTTCGATCCGGAAACCGCAACCGCGACTAAGTGGTTTTGTTAATTTTTAACAATGGCAGGCTGGAGTTGATTATATCAGGAGCTCTGGAAACGGGAAAGCTGTTCAACTGTCATGAATAGTAAGTACCGCTAAATACTTCAACCTGATTTTGGGAGCTTTCCTTTGTTTGTAAAGAGGTTCGTTGTTTTTGTATTTATTTTTGGAGAAAAAAATGAATAAAAAGCAGCATAAATTTTGAATGCAGCCTAAACAAAAAAAAAACAATCAACTTAACTAGCGATTACAATTTATAACTACAAGACATATTTAAGTATAAAAATAATAGATAAAATAATATTTTATTTCAAAGTTCTATGGAAATTTCGAAGATTTTCGATGAATCTCTTTGCATTCAGCCACAGTATAGCTGGGACTGAATTCAAAGCAATTCTTTGACCAACTATCTTTTAAATCATAGTTTCATTTAGCCAAGAAGTTTTTCGAAGCTTCTTTTTGAATATTTGCGCTTCGGTATTATCAGGTGAGAACATTAAGCCCAGAAAAATTCTATGTTTGACAACCTTTTTAGAGGCCTGTTGACCTTTAGACATAAATCTTCAAAACCCACCTTTTTCCCCCTTTAGTCCGGATTTTGATTTTGAATGACAAACTTGAGACCTGTCAACTTAGAGTTATGACATCCAAGACGTTTCCCGACCCAGAGACCTGACTTTATAGAATCCTGACAACATGGAAGCCGAACGTCTAAAGGGATTCAACTATTTACTATTTTATGATCCAGAGGACTTTCGGGAATGACGTCATTGAGGCCTGACGTACATGTATCTTGACAAGCTAGACCCTGACTACTAAGAGCTCTGAGGACTTGGAGGCCTGAAGATTAAGTAACAACCACGAGTCCTAATCTACAGTACAAGAAGCCATGACAATCGAGAGGATTTTTAAGCATTACGACTTCAAAGCCTTGAGGGTTCGACTTTCAATCCTCTTGAACTATGGACTATGAACTATTCATCAATATGAGGCCTAGTGAGGCCATGTTTTAACTAAACAATCAAGGAGTCTGGAAATCTGAATTGTGTTGCAAAAAAGTGTTATAGTGTTTTCGTTTATTGGCAGTGGCAACCTAGTTACCCACGAGTTTTGCCCTAACTGCTGTTATTATGTTCGTTTATTGATTCAGAAGTCCACTAGTTTTGCCCGAGATTTGAACCTCAAGCAGGCGGTTGCACCCCGTAAAAGTTGTCAGTGGGGGGTAAACATAAGAGTGAGTATAGCAACCATATATTTTCATCGTCCCGGGTAACGATTCTGTTTGTTTATTCAAAAAAAGTTTTGCCCCGCGCTAGTGGAGAAAAACGAAAACGGCATTAGTGAGCCAGTTGCTAAGCGACCTAGAAGCCTGATTAACCAGAGACCTGAGGACTTGGAGGTCCGACGACCTTAAAATTTGAAAACCTAGAGGCTTCACGATCGTGAGGCCTGGAGATCTTGAGCTCTGACGATCTAGAGGCCTCTATAGACTGTTACTTATGTACTAACTACAGGTGCTGATAACTTAAGGCCATGGCGACCTTGATGTCTAACGATCTTCAGATTTGACGACTAAGAGCCGACAACAATGAACGCTAACAATCAAGAAGTCTGACGATTATGAGAACTGTAAAGGCTTATTACTTTCGTCTTTAGGTCGATGACCTCAATACTTGCCCGGTATCTGATAATCATCTTAGAACGTGGGCTGCCAAATCAAGATCAACTTTTTGTGGCCCGCGAAGCTCTTTTTGGGCGTTTTTGGACATATATTCTATATACCTACATTAATTTAGCCCGAAACAAAGATCCTAAAATCTCTTTGAATTGATACAAGCCAAAGGGGTAAAAGTGTATAAAAACTAATTTCGAGAAAACATGCTTTTCAATTGTTGTGTTTAGCCATTTCAAAAGTATAAGTATACATATTATTAAAAAATCTGAAAAACTATCAATTATAATTTGAATCATGACAAACATAATGGGGGTATACAAAAGCACTCTTTTATTCCACTATATAATCATTATTAAACCTCCGCAAAAGCTGAAATATGTTTAATTTCTTGAGTTCATTTGAGTAAGAAACAAAAACCATCCTAGTTTTTGTTTTAAGCTTTTTTACGTATAATTTTTAAAAGTCGAAATATTACATCAAAATGTATCAAAACCTTGTGTAATTTTTTAAATTTTTTTCAGTTTGTAAATTCATAAAATTCTTTCTTGCCTTATGTTCTAAGCGTATCACCCTCAAAATGCATTGGTCAGATAAGCTGTCTTGTCAGCCATTTCATCAAACAGCCGTAGGGTCATTTAACCCGATAGGCCCATTTAGGAAACCTTTCTCCTACATTGTTTCTCTTATTCATAGCATACTGGAGGAGTCTCAATGTTGGTTCGTAACATTTACAAAATTGACATTTTGCTTAATGCTAACATAGAAATGAATTGGATTCTGGCAGCGAAAATGAATGATGGAAAAAAAGGATTGTCGTTGGAGGAATTTATCATTCACCGAGCGCAAGCAATCTTCGCTTCCTGGATATACTAGAGAATCATTGGTTTAAGGAAACAGTTGAAGAGGAAATAGATAACATTTTTGGTTGCGATATTAATATAAATTTCAATATAGAAGCAGAGTGCCGAGACTTGAAACGTGTTATGGAGGCATATGGTTTTCGACAAATTGTCACTACCCGTATAAGGGTTTCCAGCAGTACTAGAATTGACTTGGTTTTCACAAATGTGGACAGAACTGAACCGACTATCATTCCTGATTATCGCGTATCAGACCAAGAGTCAGTAAATATTTTTGCGGGGTTAGGACCTGAAGCTGTCATGCCTGAAACACATAAAATAGTTTATGAATTGAGTCGGTATAAAAGCAACAAATTACGTCAACTTGTTGAAGCAGGTTTGCCAACCCTGAGATGCGCAGACTTCAATGAGCTGGTAAGACGTTTCGATTTATTATAAAAAAAGTGTTAATGCACTAGTAAAGTGGAAAAGTGTTCGTCACTGGTACTAAATAGTTCTGGTTCGGGTACTAATTGGTACTCTAGTAGTCTTAGTGAAATAAAAAAAACGAAGAGATAAGCTTTATAAATAGTTTTTAAGAACTAAACGCGAAAGAAGTTGGCGTAATTATAAAGTTGTAAGAAATGAATAACCGCGAAAAATACAAAAAGAGGGAAAAAAAACCTATTCAAGTAGAGCTAGAGAGAAGCGAAACTAATGGAAAATTATTATGGAAGTCGATAAAACGATGAATGAATCCAAATGGTGCCAAATCTGACTCAATCTCGTTTTGCGGTGTTGAAATCACAGATAAATCTGAAATTGCAGAGAATTTGGAAATTCATGACAGTATTCCATCAAGCTCTAATGGCTGCTTGAATCAAGTTCTTACAAAGGCGGAGATTTTCGCACTTTTGAACCATTAAATAGCCAAGAGTTATTTGAAATAGAGAACAGTATGAAACCAACGGCAGGTATTGAAAATGTTTCCCTAAGAGTTTTTAAAGATTATTTAACAGTACTTGCGAGTCCGTTACGAGATGCTATAAACACAAGTCTTCAAACAGGGATAGTACCTGATACGTGAAAATGTTCAACTGTAGTTCCTATTGAAAAACAGACAAATGCACGAGGGGAAACGTTATTCTGTCCTATAAATATGTTGGAAATCCAATAAAAAGTGCTAGAATTAGCAGTAAAAACAGTTTTTAAACTTTATTGAGTCGCAAGAAATACTTATTGCAGAGCAGTCTGGATTTAGGATGCAACCTTCAACAGATTCTGCTGTGAATTTTGTTCTTGGAACCCGAAAATGAGTTGAATGGAGAAGCCCGCTCATGAGGATGAGGTTTTTAGTAGTGGGCTGCTGTCATATGCTGTTAGTTGTACATAACATTAGCGAACATCACGAACATCAAGATGGGAAGAGTCTTTTCCGGGAGTTCAACTTTATAAAAGGCGCACCGCATTGGAAAAGGGCCTCTTTTTTCTGCTATGGAACACACCAGAGACGTCAACCATCAAAACAAACTCGTGTTCATGTTGTAAATATTTTTGAGAAGAATTTAATGATAAGTGGAAGTTATTAGAAGTTAAATATAAGAATTAATGTAGTAAATCGGAAGTAATTAAGGAAAAATATGTGTTTGAATACTTACCTGTTACTGAATTGCTGAAAGGCAACCGTACTTACCTGCTTAAGACATCAACCAAGTTAGCCACCAAAAACGTCACCATACTTACCTGCATTCTGGGATTCTACTACCTGTTTCGGATCGACGGATTTTACGAGGATTGTTGCGTGTAGAGGTATATGGTCCTTCGAACCGGATGCTCGTCGAACTCCAAGCATCCGTAACCTTTCCGTTCCTGAAAGAAGTTTCGTTCCTCACCACGTTGTCGGAATTCGATATCCTGTTGAAGTTGTTCCTGAGATTAAATAATACAAGGCACAAAATTGCCCGTAAAAGGTAATTATATTTTCTATTACGCTTTACGTGTGACGTTTTGTGCTCCGCTGGGAATACTTTTTCCAGATAACCCAGCACGATGGCCACCGAGCGCAGAATATAGTCGCTCAAGTTAAATACTCCGCAGCATTGAGACATCCTTCAGCCTCATCAGGGTGTTCGTCAATAACTTCCGAGAAGATACCCAGTCTGTTGAAGTTCCGGTGCAACTGAAGAATCTCGGAGTCCTATGGGCGGACTTCTGCAAAACTCAGGCTGAGTTGGAGGCTGCTGAAGTTGACGATGATCGATCTTCAACTCAAGCAGCGTGCTCAATTTCAAACGGAATATTACCGTGTGAAGGGATTGTTGCTTTCCGTGAATAAAATCAACCGGCCACCGTGCCACTAGCTTCATCTCAAATTCGCCTACTAGATGTCAAACTTCCTATATTCAACGGAACACTCGAGAATATGCTGAATTTCCACGACCTGTTTATTTCTTTAGTGCATTCTTCCAGCGAATTGTCGAACATACAAAAACCAAGACGAAGTACATGCTGGCCTGCGGATCCGAGACCGACCGAACCCGCTTGTCCAGTAATAACAAGGTCACGATCGAAGGCGACGAGCTGGAGATAGTCGAAGACTTTGTCTATCTCGGCTCACTGGTGACCGCAGACAATGACACCAGCCGTGAGATCCGGAGGCGAATTATCAGCGGAAGTCGTGCCTACTATGGACTCCACAAGCAACTGCGGTCGAGAAGACTTAGCCCTCGCACGAAGTGTAACCTGTATATGACGCTTATTAGACCGGTTGTTCTCTACGGGCACGAGACATGGATATTGCTCGAGGAGGACCTACGTACACTCGGAGTATTCGAGCGACGAGTGTAAAGAACCATCTTTGGCGGCGTATAGGAGAACGGAATGTGGAGGCGAAGGATGAACCACGAGCTCGCGCGACTCTACGGCGAACCCAGTATCCAGAAGGTGGTGAAGGCTGGCCGGATACGCTGGGCGGGACATGTTGTGAGAATGCCGGATGACTGTCCTGCAAAACAGGTGTTCGCTACGAATCCGGTAGGAACAAGACGAGCGGGGGTGCAACGAGCGAGGTGGTTAGACCAAGTGGAGCGTGATCTGGCGAACGTGGGGTGCCCGAGAAATTGGAGAACGGTTGCCATGGACCGAGTGAATTTTAGGAATTATGTTCGTCAAGTTATGTCGTAAGACGGAATAATATGTAAATAAAAAAAAATAAATAATAACAAAAATTTTACTATCTGCGATCATCTTTGGCTGGAAATGCACTAAAAATAATTCAAACAATTGGGCTCAGCGCCAACAACTATCCCGTTGCCTGGAATCTTGTAGCTTGTAGAGCACTTCCAGAATCCGTCGCGTCTCAAGCAAGCCTACATTGATTCTCTTTTTGAGTTTGTCCCATTGAGCGAGAATCAGCAGCCGATCTCCATTCCCTAGTAGAAAAATTCAAAGTCAACGTCCAGATCTTGAAGCAGTTGGGTGAAAGAACCGAATATTGGGATGTTCTGTTGATCTATCTTTACGTATCTTTACGTCAATGCTATGCCTGTTCTGAACATCATCCGTCCAAAAACACCTGTCGAAAATGTCGAGGGAAGCACCATACCCAACTATGCAACCAGGACTCCGGTCATTTTGAATCTAACCGACCGAAAACTGATACCAAGGATCCCATTTCAGCCAATGAAGAATGTTCTTCGTCACTGTCCGCGGCAGTTCAAAAGCCTCCCACTGGATTTCGCTCTCACAAGGTACTCCTTGCAACGGCCGTCATTAATCTCGTTGATGATTTCGGCAATACTCATCCAGCTAGAGCACTTTTCGATTCTGGGAGCGAATGTAGATTGGTGATGAAGCAGTTTCACAAAAATTCAAGGCTCAACGCAACAAGGTTCATCTAACGATCTCCGGCATCGGTCAGTCATCCACAAGCTCGCTGTAAACTTCGTGCTACCCTACAGTCCCGAGTTACCGAATTATCTACTGTTGTTGAACTGTTTGTGTTACCAAAACTAACCTTGAATTTGCCACGTTGAGTATCTCAAAATGGGACGTGCCAAAGGGAATACAGTTTGCAGATCCTGGTTTCTACGAAAGCAGTCCTATCGACATAGTTCTGGGGGCCGACTTCTTTTTCGAACTCTTCAAGCCATCCGGTAGAATTCTTCTTGGAGAATCTCTTTCTATTCTGGTGAACTCTGTTCTTGGTTGGGTAGCATCTGGGAAGGTGTCGAATTTCAATCCTGTCGGCATTGTAGCTTCCAATGTTGCAACTATCGCAGATGTCTTCCAACTTCCCTTGAAAGAGACTGATTCCAAAGTTGGTAACAACCGCTCCAACGCTCTTCGTCGGTTCCACATGGTCGAAGCGCGTTTGCAACGGAATACTGGTCTACGTTCGCAGTATAAGGACTTCATGTCGGAATACCTGGCCCTCGGACACATGCTGAAGGTAGACGAGGTTGTGCGTTCCCATCCACAATACTATCTGCCCCATCATGCTATTATACGTGCCAATAGTTCCACTACCAAGGTGCGACGCTGTGATGACAAGGAGGGCGAAGCGGAAGGACACTCGACAACCCGTCTTATGGTGGACGGCGGAAGCCTTCGGGCTAGGCGACATATGCAGAGAGCGAGGTCCCCGTCAGCGAGAGCGGAGCGGAGAGTACCCTACGCAATTGCGAGGTCTGCCCTCTGCAGGGCAATTAAGGCGAGTAAAAAGGCACTATTCAGGCAACTCTGCGAGGACGCCGACGACAACCCCTAGGGCGACGCTTACAGGATTGTCATGGCCAAAACGCGGAGCGGAGGTGCGCCACAGGAATCGTGTTCGATAAAACTGAGTGAGATCGTTAACGTGCTGTTCCCACAGCACGTGAAAGTGACACGACCGAGGGTCCCATTCGACTGGGATACGAGTGAAGAGGAGCAGATCTCACTGGAGGAACTACGCGACATCGCTAAGTCCCTGCAGCTGAACAAAGCTCCGAGTCCGGATGGCATCCCTAATGTGGCAGTGAAGGCTGCGCTCATGGAACATCCCGAAATGTTCCGGTCTTCACTGCAACAGTACGTGGATGATAGGGTCTTCCCAGATGTGTGGAAGCAGCAGCGATTGGTACTCCTGCCAAAACCGGGCAAGCCACCTGGTGAACCATCAGCGTATCGCCCGATATGTCTTCTGTACACTGCTGGCAAGGTTCTGGAAAAGGTGTTACAGTAGCTCTCGAGAAGGTGGAAAATTGGACGCGCTCCAAGAGCCCACAAGACCGAGATGGTGCTGATCACCAACCTGATTTCAGCACAATCAGGGACGATCGCAGTTGGACCGTGCGAAATCGAGTCCAAGCGTGCAATAAAGTACCTGGGGGTGATGATCGACGACCGGCTGAGCTTCACGGCCCACGTCGACTACGCCTGCAAAAGAGCGGCAATGGCGACAGCGGCCCTCTCACGGGCCATGTCGAACAACTCGGCGATCCGCTGCAGCAGAAGGAGGGTCCTGGCGAGTGTGACTTCGTCCATTCTGCGTTACGGAGTGGCAGCCTGGAAGGCAGCCCTGATCAGGCAGTGTAATCTGCAAAAGCGCAGCAGTGTGCAGCGGCTGATGAACCTGCGTGTAATCAGCGCATACCGAACGGTGTCCTCGGTAGCTGCTGATATTGTGGCGGGGGTCATGCCCATCTCGGTCTTGCTAGAGGAAGATACCTTCTGCTACGAGCACAGGCACATGCCCGACGTGCGGAAACATGCCAGAGAGACCTCGCTGTCCAACTGGCAGCACCAGTGGGACAGCTCGGAACGTGGCTGGTGGACCCATCGCTTGATCCCTAATATCGGATCCTGGATGGATCGAAGACATGGTGAGGTGGACTTTTGCATGACACAGTTCCTGACTGGTCACGGATGTTTCATGCAGTACCACCATCGGTTTGGACACGTGGCTTCGCCATCCTGTCTAACCTGCGGAGACATAGTAGAGACGCCAGAGCACGTTGTGTTCAGCTGTCCAAGGTTCGAAGAGGTACGTGCTAACATGCTTGCAACATGCTTTTGACGCGTCGTGCAAGTCTACGACCGGAAAATCCTTGAACGACGTGCTCATGGTCGGTCCAGTCATACAGGTTACGAGTTATCATATTAAGAACCAGAATCAACCCAGTGTTACTTATCGCTGACATCAAACAAATGTACCGCCAAATCCTGGTGACGAACGAGATACTCCGCTCCAACGAATTCTCTGGCGTAATTCCTCTGATGAACCTATCGACACGTTCGAGCTAAAGACGGTAACCTATGGTACGGCTAGTGCGTCTTTTCTTGCAACTAGAACACTTCAGCAACTTGCCGACGATGAAAAACTACTGTTTCCCGCCGGATCTAAGGTTCTGAGGAAGGACGTATACGTTGACGATTTGGTAACCAGCGAAAGTTTTTCCCAAGAAGTGGCAGATCTTCGAAATCAGTTGGATCAATTGTGCAGACGTTGAGGTTTCGAATTCCGGAAATTTGCATCGAACGTAGAAGCAGTACTTGAAGGCATCCCTCCCGAGAGACGTGCTGTTCAACCGTCAATGGAGCTTACTGCTGATCAATGCATTTAAACGCTTGGATTGCACTGGGAACCTACATCGGACAACTTGGGTTTTCAAATTCAGGTGCCTGATCAACTCCATACTGCAGATTTCATAATACAGAGAAAATTGTGTCTGAATCTCAATAAAAGAGTACATCAGGTTAAATACCTAGGACTCCTAGGCTAGGAGTACAGACAAAGCGGCTGCAAAGAATACAAAACAAGTTAATGCGAGTGGTAATACGATGCAACCGATATACCCCATAGTGCTCTTATGCTTGATATGTTGTAATGGTTGTCAGAAAAGCAGAGGATTGCGTATAACAGTATGATTTTTATCTACAAAATGAAAAAAGGAATGTTACCATCTTATTTATTGGACGGTCTGCAGTATGAAATTGATATACACGGATTCAATACAAGGAAAGCCCAAGATTTCAGATTACCAAATACAAAAAAACAGATGACTAAACGATCTGTGTTCTACAATGGACTGAAAATGTATAACAGCCTGCCACGGAGCATAATAGACAGTTTAAACTTAAATATTTTTAAGAAGCTGAAAATAGATTACATAAAACATACGATTTGAAACAATGACTAATCCTAAAAAGGATCATACAATAGTGATGAAGATCTGGCAGAGCATCGGATAGAATTTTGTACGGTGATGAACATACGCAGGATTAAGACAAACAAGTCATACAGCAATTGACAACATAAGTAAACAATACATATTATTCAAAGGATGAACTGTCCCTCCTTCTTAAGTCTGAACTTTGCATAAGAATAAAAACGGTTTGTAATCTTAAATGTTTTCATTCAATATTAAAATAAAAAAAGTAAAATTATTCTGAATAAAACAATATGAAACGTGAGAACACATTAAAAAAAATTGAATTTTTTTCAAAAAGATAAGTCGATGGTTTCAGGAATTGATTTCAAAGATGTCTACACCAAATTTTATCTTTTAAACTTCCGTTCCTTTTCTGATAACTTTCCCGAAAATCCTCATTCATACCTTGTCTGATTTTTCCATAACTATTTATCCCATTTCTTTGACCAAACAACCATATC